>NW_026126178.1:0-160949 GCF_943737965.1 Phodopus roborovskii | reverse complement strand
TTATGCTCTCCCTCTCAAGATGCATTAAAGCTTTACTGCAGAAGGATCATGAGTGTCAAAGGCCGTTTTGCTGGAAAGAAGGAAGCACGGGACAAATTTAGGACTTCCAGCTGAGACCATGTTCAGGGCAGATGAGTCAGTCCCATGCTTGATTCCCAGCCATCAATTGGGGGCTCATTAGCTCCACCTTGTTCAGGTCATCTGTCTCTACATGTTTCTGCATCATGGTCTTGTCCTCCCTCTCTGCATCTGGATTCTACTTTGGCTCAGTGTTTACTTGTGGGTATTTGCTTCTATTTCCAACTGTTACTAAATTGACAGACCCATGATGGTGGATAAGGTAGTCATTGATCTTATCAGGTAAGGGTTTTTATGGTAGCCTTTCCGTTTGCTCAAATTGTTAGTTGAGTCAGTCTTGTAGGTCTCTGGACATTTCTTTATGTTCAGTTTTCTTCAACACAGTGGCTCTCTCTTTATGTTCTCTCTCTCTATCTCTCTCTGTTTCTCTTCTCCCCATCTCTCTCTCTTTTCTCTTCTATTCCTCCCCTCACTCAATCTTCCTAGTCACACATGCTTTCATCTCCTCATCTCCTAGTTCTCTGCACTCACTGCCCTCTACCCCAATGTGGTGTGGAGAACTTGTCTCTACCCCCTTCTGTCAGGGACCATATATGAATTCTCTTAGAATTCACCTTGTATCCTAGTTCCTCTGACGGTGTGAATTTTTTAGGCTGGTGGTCCTTTGCTCTAGGTCTAAAATCCAAATACGAAAGAGTACATTAAACATGTTCTCTTTCTGTGACCAGGTTACCCATTGAAGATGATTTCTTCATGTTCCATCCAGTTGCCCGTAAGTAAAGATTTCATTGTTTTTTTCCCCCCACAGAGTAGTATTCCATTTTATAGATATACACACCATCTTTATCCATTCTTCAGTTGACGGAATATAAGTTGCTTCCAGGTTCTTGCTATTACAAATAATGCTGTTATGAACTTAATTGAGCACATGTCCTTGTTGCAAGGATGTGGATTATTTGGGTATATGCCTAAAAGGCAGTTGGCCGGGTCCGTGATAAATTGATTCCCATTTTACTAAGGAACCACCATAATTATCTCCAAAATGGCTGTACAAATTTGCACTCCCACCAGAAGTGGAGGAGTGTTGCCCTTTCTCCATATCCTCTCCAGCATAAGTTGTCACTGGTGTTTCTAATTTTAGCCATTCTGGCAGGAGTAAGGTGATATTTCAAAGTTGTTTCAATTTGCAATTCCCTGACAGCTAAGGATGTTGAACACTTTTTACAGTATCTTTCAGCCTTTTGAATTCTCAATCTCATTATGTGTTCTACTGGAGTTATGTTCAGGAAATCAGCCTTCTATACCAATTTGTTCAAGGGTACCTCCCACTTTCTCTTCTAAGAGGTACAGTGCTACTGGATTCACGTGGAGTTCTTTGATCCATTTGGACTTGGGTTTTGTGTGTGGTGGTAGACATGAGTCTTTCTGCAGTCTTCTACTCATCATCATTCAATTGTGCCAGCACCATTTGTTGAACTTGTTTTCCTCCCCAATTGTATAATTTTATCTTTTTGTCAAAAATTACGTGATCGCAGGTGTGTGGGTTAATTATCAGGAATTTCAATTCGATTCCATTGGTCTACCTGTATATTTTTGTGCTAACCAGGCTGTTTTCTGGACTATAGCTCTGTAGTAGAGCTTAAAGTCAGGGATGGTGATGCCTCCTGAAGTCCTTTCATTGTACTGGTTTGTTTTGGCTGTCCTGGGTCTTTTTGTTTTTCCATTTAAAGTTGATTATTAACATTTCTAGGTCAGTGAAGATTATGCTGGGATATTTATGGGGATTGCATTGAATTTGTAGATTGCTTTTGGCATGATTGCCATTTTTACTAGGTTTTTCTTACCTATCCAACAGCATGGGACTTCTTTCCATTTTCTGGTATCTTAATATCTTTCTTTAAAGGCACATACTTCTTATATATAGGACTTTCATTTGTTTGGTAAGCGTTACTCCAAGATACTTCATGTTGTTTTTGGCTAATGTAAAGTGTGAGGTTTCTCTGATTTCTGTCTGAGTGCCTTCATCATCTGAACAAAGTAGTGCTAGTGATTTTTTGAGTATATACTGTATCCTGATAGTTTGCTGAAAGTGTTTATCAGCTGTAGGAGTTTCCTGGTTGAGATTTTTAGGTAGCTTATGTAAACTATCATATCATCTGCAAGTAGAGAATGTTTGACTTCTCTCACTTTCCAATTTGCATCCAATTGATCTCATTTTGTTGTTTTCTTCCTTGAACTAGAACTTCAAGTAAAATATTGAAGAGGTGTGGAAGAGAGGGGGCAGCCTTGTCTTTTCTTAGAAGAATCACCTTAAGCTTCTTACCATTTAGATTGATGTTGGCTGTTTGTTTAATGTATATTGCTCTTATTATGTGTAGGTATGTTCCTGTTATCCCTGACCTCTCCAAGATCTTTATCATGAAATGGTGTTGAATTTTGCCGAAGGCATTTGAATCATCTAGGGAGATGATCATGTGGTTTTTCTTTTTGAGTTTGTTTAAATGGTGGATCAGGTACATACTTCCTGCTTCATGGAAGAGTCTGCCAGACAGTCTGCAGGACACAGAGAAAAATGGACAGGTGGACAGTTTGAAAGTTTCCTCCTTAGCTGCGCACTCTGCCACAATATGGCCTATGGGCTGAAGATGGAACATTACAGAAGAACTTTGAGTTACTGACCAGTCGAGTTGTCTCTGTCATTTCTTTGTTTCTTTCCTTCTTTCTTTCTATCTTTCTTGTTAAGCTTTTAAAAGAAGCCTTTATTTATTTTGGAGTATTTCCATTACATGACACAAAACACAACAAACAGTCTCCCAGTCAGCTTGATGTGTCCTTCTAGATGCTGCACATGTACATACATTCAGCTAATTGAGATTATACAGTATGTACCATGCTTTCCCCACGTTGTGAATATTCACCAACTAAAAACTCCCATGCTACAAGAGTATTTTGATAACCAAGAATGCATCTCAATCTTTCAGACAAAACTGTAATCCTGTCTTCCTTGGCAACAAAAATTTCATAGAAGGTGTTTTCCTGCTCAATTAATGTATTCCTGTGGAGTACTGAATATGCACTTGCAGTAGTGATCCCCAGGATATCAATCTCACAGGGCTGCAGATCTTGCCCTGTGAACCTCTCTGCCCCTCCAGTCAGCCTAGTAACATGAATCAACTCACTGTCCAGACATGGCTTAACAATTCAATGTTCAAGAGGCACCTATGTCTCTCTCAACCTATGAAGCTATACTTTTAACCGTATGTTCTCCTTTAGGACATTCCTGCAGTTCAGATGTTGTTGGATGAATTTTGTGTACAATAAACACAAGTATCTTCCCATATGCACATATGGATCCCTGCATACAGCTCTGTCTTCTGGATGCGGTGGTCATAGCAAAAGCACCTCCTTCATCCACCTTCTTTGCACAACTCCAGTCCAGGAACATTGTCCTAACAATATTACAAAAGTCAACCACAGAGGACAGCTCTTCCTTTGGGCACTGGGAGTTACCCTCTAATTGTTAACATTCAGCATTAACTGAAATGCACACTGAACAATGGCAGACAGTGGAACCAACCCATAGGCACAGTGCCTTGCTCTGCACTATTCTTTCCCCTATCCACCACCTGGTAACAGTATCTGCTCAAAAACAAAGTTTAACAGTCCACCCCCAACCATTCCTATCAAATTATCCTTGAAAGGTGTTAACCTTCTATTCTTTACCATGTGCATTTTTTACAATTATTGATTAGTACATGTGGGCACATGCATGCCACTGTACCTGTATGGAGGCCATCAGACAATTTGTGAATCAGTTTTCTCCTTTTATGATGTAGACCCTGGACATAGATTACTCAGGCCACCAGCTGAGTGGCAAGCGCCTTTACCTGCTGAGCCCTCACCAGTCCATTCTGCAAATTTTCTGACTGTTTTGAGACAAAGTATATGTAGTCCTGACTGGCCTGCATTAACTCACAAGATCCACCTGCCTCAACCTGGGATTAAAGGTGTGCATTACCACACAAAGTGTATTATGCACTAAAAGTCTAAAGACTAGATGTTTCCAATAACGCTTCTGTTTCACCAGGATAAGTACAGCACAGTAGAGCAAATAAACTGCATCTATAAATAGCAATGTTCTGGTCTAGAACCTCTCCCATCTATCAACTCAGGGGTCAGGTTTATGTAACTTTTTTGTAGGGTTATTAATAATTTCATTTCCTAGGTGGTTTAAAGCGATTTTATTATGAATTTTACCACAACTTTAAAACATGTCTTTTCACTAATTCTACTTTGTCATACACTGGCAGCCTCTTCACCACCTAGGAAGACTAAGACTTGCCTGACTTCTGCATATACCATGCATTGCACAAATAAGATGCACAGATAAATGGGATAATGGCTAATCTTGCATTACCAAAACTGACATTAGTATTAGGCACTTCATATGCTTTCTTTCTTTCTCCCTCCCAAACCAGCACAAGTCTATACTGCTCAGAAGTAGTTTTTAGCATTCCATTTTCAAAAGAGAACACTTCATCACAAGTTTAAACAGGATAATCTACAACGTGTATTATTAACTACATCTACCTTTAACATACTTTGTGTACTTCTAAACACCTAGAAGGGCTAGGTGTTTCAGGTGAGGGCATAAATGTGCCCCTAT
This sequence comes from Phodopus roborovskii, assembly GCF_943737965.1. Taxonomy (NCBI): domain Eukaryota; kingdom Metazoa; phylum Chordata; class Mammalia; order Rodentia; family Cricetidae; genus Phodopus; species Phodopus roborovskii. The sequence continues at coordinate 156,205 of NW_026126178.1, read as the reverse complement.
ACACAGAATAGTGTTGAAACCACACACACGTAACAATGGTTAGAACTCGAAGTGTCTTCTGCTGAGAGCATTTTGGTCTCCTGCCTCCTTTTGCACCAGCCCTTCTCCGGTGTCACGCTGACACAGGCTCCTGCCACTGGGATGATACACATCTCCTTTAAGAAGACAGCCTTGCTATGACTTTTAACAGAGTATACACAATGTGCTAGCTTACTAACTCTTGTTTTGTTATACATCAGCAACCTCTTTAATGTCTAAAACTAGATATCATAAAATCAGGCCCTCTTTGTCCAATATGTACAATATACACAATATAGCAAAGTTAAATGAAATGTATATAACATACAGGGTGATGGGTAAGCTAAAAAGGATCTATCTAGCACACAAAGGGAATCATTTTGCACTTTCTTCCTCCCCACCTCCTCAATCCACTGAACAAGTACAGCTGGTACTGTTCTCATAGGTGGGTTAGCAATTCTATTGCTAAACATCGTATCTCCATTTTTTCAAAACCATGTACACAAAGTTTTATTCTACTACTTCTATTTTTAAATATACCAAGCACTTTAAAAATATCTAGAAATACTAGGTAATTCATGTAAGACCTTATCTGCTATTCACACTGCACTAGTGAATAAAAATATGTAAAGCAATGGTTATGATCTGAGGCATCTTCTAAATATAACCATCTGGATTTTTGACCCACTTTCTTTTCTCCCTTCTCTCTGCCCTCAAACCAGTAGACAAATATTGACATATGTAACACTTAGAAATTGCTGAACAAATTCATATCCCACAATTTATTTACAGAGCAATCTTTCCTATAAATTTTAACAGTGTACACAATGTGCTAATTTTACTGTTTTGTCTTACAATGGCAACCTCTTTAACATTTAGAGACTAGAAGCTGAAAATTTTCGAAATATTTGTCCACTGTATGCAGTATACACACACCAAAACAAAATGCAAATATACAGAAAGGGCATCTGAAAAGGTCCCATATAAACACACTAGCACATGACCTCCCTGCCTCACAGCCCTTCCTCTCTACAGCACTAAGCAAGTACAGACAGCACTACTCACATAATTCTAGCAAAAAGATATTTACAAAGTAATATTTTACTACCTCTACATTTAACATATGTTGTGCACTTCTAAACATCTAGATAGACCAGATGTTTCAAGTAAGGTCTGTTGTCCACTACGTACACAGTAGTCCAGTAAACAGCACACATGTAACAGTAATAATTAAAAATTCTTAACACAGAAAGAACAATTTTAAAACAAAAAGTACAAAATATGTTCTACTACTTCTACTTTATCATACACTGGCAACCTTTTTAACATCTAGAGTGACTAGGTGTTGTGAATAGGACTCCTTTGTCCTTTATATATTCTATGTACACAGGAAAGCCAAACTGGATGGGACAGTGGTTTTCTTGCCCACACTTGGAGTAGTGATTTAGAGCTCTACATTTCTACGAGAAGGAAACTTCGGCATAAACACAATTTGGTCAACTCTGGAGGGCTTAACCTATTTCTTCCCTAACATTATTTCAAATGAATCTTAACAAAAAATGTATTTACAAAATGTATTGTCTTACTACTACTACTACTACTTATAAAATATGTCAGGAACTTTAGAGGATCTAGAAAGCTATCACCCCCCCAAAAAAAAAACTTGGCATTGTCCAAACACACACACACACACATACACAAAGAGAGAGAGAGAGAGAGAGAGAGAGACAGACAGACAGACAGACAGACAGACACACGGATGAGGGGGGATTGACATGAATAAAATACACACATAATACAGTAGTTAGAACACACACACACAAAATGACGTCTTCAATGTCCAATCTGGCTCTGGAACTCTTCTTCCTCCTGCTGGGTCCTCTAACATATAGAACAAACAAGGAGTTAAGAGCATTAATGTTGAGGGTGAGTAAAAATCATTGTTAATGCTTGTTTGTTTTAGATTTGTTGTTGGCAGGGATATTGTGAATATATTTGTCCTGCTTTACCCTTGGGTTCTGGTGAAGTGGGATTACCTGTTGCCTATGTCTTTGTGAGCATCGTTAACTTCCTTGGGTTGGAGTTTTTCTTCCAGAAATTTCTGTAGGATTGGATTTGTGGATACATACTTTGAAAATCTGGGTTTGTCATTGAATATGCTGTTTTCTATGTCTATAGTGATTGAGAGTTTTGCCTGGTAAAGTATCCTAGCCTGGCGTCAGTGGCCTTCCTATTCATGTGGTCTTTGTGTTTTCTACCATGGTATTCCTCATCAGGGCTGGCAGGTGTAGCCCATCACTGTCATTTTGACACAGTTGCAAAATAGGTCTTGGTTTTGGGTGTGAGTGTTTAAGCAGATGAATACTCAAAAGAGGGTTGTACTGTGGGTTTTGGCGAGTACATGCACCTTGCATTAGGTGATGCAGGAGAGATTCATTCTTAAAAAAATGTCAAGAAAACATCTTAGGAGAACCATGCTAAAAGAAGATAATATTATCTGCTCCAGATCATTTCCAAATATAAATTGTCACAATGAGAGAAGTTGGGGAGTGTAATATTTTTAAACGTGTCTTCTGTTGGGAACACAGTCTGAAACTTTTATTCTTATTGTTTGATAGGTGATAGTGAATGCTGTGAGAAAGTTTTTGTTTTGGAAAGAGAAAAACTGAAAGGGTACAAATTGGCACCTGAGGAAAAGTCTTCATCAGATTTTGTTCCTAATGATCTTGTTTTCTTCCATGGAATAATCATTATCACTTGGGATTTTCTAGAAAGGTTTTAAATATGTAAAGGTATGTCAGGATATGAAGCTACAATGTGTGCTCATAAATGGTTGTTGTTGATGTCTATTTAGCTTTAAGTGTCAAACTGACATGACCTAGAATTATTTGTGAAGAGAATCTCAATTGAGGCATTGCCTAGATCAGATCGACCGGTAAACATGTCCATGGGCGTTTGTCTTCACTGAAAACAGATATATGGAAAACCCAGCCTACTATGGGCAATACCATCCTGTAGGCAGATAGTCCTAAATTCTTTAGAATAGAAAGCTAAACATGAGCCTGGAAGCAGTATCTTCCATGGCTTTTATTGAATTTCTATAACTATACGTGAGTTCTTTCACCACAAGTAATTCTGTGCAGACTATCAAGAAGGCCTTCCTTTGGGTTCCTGCCTTGATTTCCCTCAATGATGAGTGTGACCTGGAAATATAAGCTAAATAAAGCCTTTCTTCCCCTAGTTGATTTTTATCAGAATATCTTTTCACAGTGACAAAAATGAGACTAGAACAGTCAAAGGCACAGAAGTGATTCTAGATATTTTGGGGGAAGGAGTGAATAAGGACATATTACAACTGAATCAAAAGGGAAGTCCCTTTTCCCAGAGCCTCAACAATTTTTCTTCATGGCTATCACTGCTGTAACTGTCCAGGGAGGCCATGAAGCCATATCCCCACTAGTCTTTTGGCACCCACTCGAGTCTAACTACTTTTGCTGGTAGTGAAGCCCATGTAAATGACCCTGGAAGTAAATAGGTTGATGCCTCTTTCCCACTTTACTTCCTGCTTAAATAACTTCCACCAGTAGAAACAAAGATGGACACTTGAGACAAAAGAATATGGAACATAAAGACTCTGGATTTTGAACTCTTATTTCATTAGAAAATATCTGAAGGGGTGAATGTAGAGCTAAATACTAACAGCCTGACTACAATCTACTCCATTTGTTGCACAAAATACATATTCTCTTACTTATCTATATTCAGCACTGATGATTTTTCAATGTGTTTTTTGGGGGGTATTGTTGCTTGTTTTATGTTTTGTTTTTTTTTTTTTTTTTTTTTTTGTATTTTTAGGACAGGATTTTCTCTATGTAGCCCTGGCTATTCTGGTACCATGTGGACCAGGCTAAACTTAAACTCCAACATTTGCCTGCCTCTGCCTTTAGAGTTCTGGGATTAAAAGTGTAAGTCACTACAATTCCTTTCATTTACTATCACATTTCTTTTAACAATTGCCTAGAGTTCTGTCATAGGAACATCCCAGAATTTCTTTTCCATAAATTTTCTCACAGATGTTGCTACACCCATGTCACTTCAAACTTTGGCTTAGTGTGACAGTAGAATTCATTCATCACAGTAGAATGACTCCATCCAAAATTGCTGTAGTATAAGTTAAAGAATGAGGGACTTGGGGCTAGGCAGATGGATCTGCAGTTTAGAACATATACTGCCCCTAAAGAAGACCTGACTTCATACTGGCTTATATGAGAAACGTTGCCCCTAGGCTCGGGTATGTGAACACTTAAATCTCAGTTGATGGCATTGTTTGGAAGAGGTTTAGGTAATGCAGCCTTAATGGAGGAAGTATAACACTGAGAACAGGCTCTGAGAGTAAAAGCTTCACATCATTTCCTTGCTTTCTGTTTTGAGCTTATGTTTGAAGATGTGAAGACTCAGTTTCCTTTCTCTACCGCTAGGCATACTGCAGTGACTCCATGCCATGCTATGATGGACTTTTACCCCTCTGGAATCATAAATTCAAATAAACCTCCAAAAGTTGCCCTGGATACTGGATATATTATGTTATCACAGCAACATAAAGTGACTCATATCAAAAAAAAAAAAAGTGACTCATTCGAAGTTCAGAGACTCACAACTGGCTAAAACTCCTCTTTTGAATTCCACAGGCACCTGTACTTACATATACACATTATACACACATAGACATACACACACACACACACACACACACACACACACACACACACACACGAAAAAAGAGTTGAAATTTAAAACAGAAAATAAAGTAAAAGGGAAAAACAGAGTGACAGACTTTTCACTTCTTTGAACAGCCCTCAATCATCAATCCTCTTTTACACATGCCTTCTGTTAGGAGAGCTGCCTGGTCTAGGTCACACCACTTTCCTGGTTATATAGGAACTAAGACCTTGGCTAAGAATTTATTTCCCCCTGTTGCCTTCTGGGCAGGCAGCTGTAAGCCTAGGAAAATCAAAACAGGCTTATTGAGTCAAGGTATAACTTTTTCTCAGCAACCTTGAATCAGGCACCCTGCAAGTGCCCTAACAGGTCCTTGGAACCTGATATGACTAACTGCCCCCTCTGCTTCCCCCTCCTCCACCTGGTCCCAAGGTATATGCACCAGCCCCCAGTGTAAAATAATAAATAAGAGCTTTCTAAATATCAAACAAGGGTCCTGTGTTATCAATCTCGACACACTCCTCAGTATCTTCAATAGCTTGCCCTCTCTGCCCCCCACACATACACTGTGAAGGCACAGCAATTGAAGATCCCCACAAATATTCTGAAAGTGACGTAAATAGATGGGGGTGATCCCTTGTGCTGGCTGGGACATATTGGGGTAAATAAGTAAACAAATAGGAAAATGAGAGATGGGGAATACACCCAGAAATTTTGAATTAGAATTTCAATTAAAGGAACTTCTAGAGGAACAGGAAACTGCAGTAAAACAGAAACTCTTGAAGGCTTTTTAAATTCCATTCTACAGGCTAGTAAAGATATTCCTTACAACTATCTAGGCCATCAAATCCAATAGACCGGCCTCTGGCATCAAAGGCTCCAAATTGATTTTTGAAATTTAGAAAAGTCTTCATGATTGGCCAAAGATTTTGGGAGATGTTCAATGGATCTGTCCCTCTCTTTCTATTAAAACAGGGGGACCTTAGACTATTTCATGGTATTCTTCCAGGGGATCCAGCCCCAATCTCTTCCAGATAAATTAACACAGGAGGCCAAGGACACAATCCAATCATTATTAAAAAGCATTGAAAAAGCCCTTCTTTGCTGACTAGATTATGAACATCCTGTTGGGGTTGTACTTTCTTCCAGTTTTTCACCCATTTTGGCAAAATGATCCTATATGTTTGATTCATTTTTCAGCCTCCCCTATGAAGGTAGTGTCCGCCTATTATGATTTGATACTGTAATTATTATGGAAAGTGCATAAATTTAGCATCTAAACCTTTGGAAATCCCCCTGAAAAGATTATTCTCCCCTATGATAAGGAAGAGTTTGAGCATTTACAGACTTCTCATGATGAGGGAATGTCTTTATCACATCTACAGGAGCTAAATTTGATAACCACTACTCAAATAACACCTTGCTGTCTTTTTTAGTCAGCACCCTGTAATTTTTACTAAGTTTCTAAAGGAGGCCCCCCTTCAGGGAACTCACTCAGTGTTTACAGATGGCTCCTCTAAGGGTTTTGCTGTAGTAGTTTCTAGTCAAATGCAAAAGAGGACACCTATAGGGCAAATGTCTGCCCAGGCTGCTAAATTGGTCCTCACCTAATGGCCTTTCAGTTTTTTGAAAAAGAACCTTTTAGTCTATATACTGATAGCATTTATGTTGCTAACATTGTAAAGCCATTAGGGAGTTCTGCATATATCCTTCCCACCTCCCAAGGTCATTCTCTTCTAGTTAAGCTTCAACATCTTATCTGGCAGGAGATACACCCAGCATTTGTGGGGTACATATGTGCCCATACAGGCCTCCCATGACCCCTTGAGAGGGCAATTCACTTCCTCATTCTTTAACTTGGCCAGCAATAGTCATGTCCACAGAGGAGCAACACCCTCGACAGCTTTATGAGCTAAATGCACACTCTTAAGTTTCATACTAACTGCTCCTTGCCTGTTGCCACTCAGATTACTTCTTGATGCCCTAATTGTGCTCCTTATCATAATTTCCTCAATGAGGGGGTCAATCCCCAGGGACTAAGGGCTAACAATCTTTGACAAATGGATATCACCCATCTGCCTCAAGCAAAAAAAATTAAAATATATGCATGTTTCTCTGGATACAAATTCTAAGGTGGTTTATGTGTCTCTACACTCTGGAGAAAAGATTAAAGATGTCATCTCTCATTGTTTATAAGACTTTGCCTATATGGGTATTCCCTATATCATGAAAACAGACAATACCCTGCATATGCTAGTCATTGATTCGCTGCCTTCTGCAAGCAACATTATATTAATCACTTATTTGGCATCCCACACTACCCTACGGGACAAGCCATCATGGAACGCACTCAAGAAGGGGGAATATAGGACCTCCCCCAATTCTCAATTATCTACCATATTTTATATTTTAAATTTCTTAACTGTAGATAAAAATAACTGTTCTGCCATGAAGATACATTGGAACAAAACCTCTCAAATGTTGGCATGGGTTAGGTGGAAAGACATAATTACAGGAAAATGACAACGAGGGGCTGTTTGTGTTTTTCCCCAGGAACTGAGAAGCCTATTTGGATACCAGAATGACATGTTTGCCCTGTGGATATTGATCAGGAACCTACTCCTGCTTTACTGGAATCACTGGCCCATGGAGGGACAGATGGTTTGGACGTTGATGAGGAACCCCACGTCCTGATGCTAGATAGTCAGGAGAGAACATTCCCTGGGACTACTGGTTGCCAATGGGCAGCTGCAAACTTCATTACTAAGTAATTTGACCTTCCTGACACAGGGGAGACTTTGCTTCCAAAGAATGCTGAATGTTTCTCAATTGCCTAATGGGTCATTCTCAGTGTCAAGCATAGCTTTGAGTAATGCTTCCATTGCTGATTTTCACTCCAATGCCAGTATGAGGAATTTCTTGGGACTTAGAGAGGTCCTATATCATAAATTTCCAGGGGGATCAGGAAAATGCTAATACATGGCCCCTTATGCTGGAAGCTCCCCAAAAAATTATGACTTTCTTAGGCACTTTCCTTGGGGACTCTGTGCTCCACCTTTAATGGGTCCTTGTGGGAGGGAGAATCTCTCAAATGTTCTTCCAGAACCTGCTTTCTGAGCAACTGCTTGCCCAGACAAAAGCCGGTGCCCTGGTAATTCAAGTACCTGTCCTTGCCCTCATGGTGATGGACAACTGACATGGGAGACAAAAAATTATCCTCTACCACCAAGAAGGGACTTTGGTATTACTGCTGCGATAGTTTTCTGCCATTGTTGTGCAGGCGCCAGCTGCCTCTTTTGCAAGGAATGCTATTGCTCAGTCTGCTGCCAACAGAGAGACTGTTAACCAGCTGGTGGACAGGTTCTGCCAAGCTCTAGCTATGCAGAATGCCCTGCCTGAATGCTAATATTCAGTTTGGACTTCTTAACTTAAATCAGCAAACTGCCTTACTTCAGAAACAAGTTGGGGTTTTGTGGTTGGTGTAGCAGGCCTCCTGCTTATACTTTGTCATTCCTCTTGTATCATTCCTCCTGCAAATGTCTCTGTAGGGGTCAACTGCATCAATGTTGGCAGGGCCTTGTCTTTTGTAACCTTTCCCAAGTTTTGCCTCACCAGATAGTAGAAGTCAATAAGACTTCGTGAGAAGTTACAAAGGAGGACTAGTGCCATCACTCCTGGAGAGGTGTAGACTGATGCACAGAATATGCAGTCTCTCATCTCCCATATGGCATTGCTTTTTCTACATCATTCCCTCACCTGTCAATGGGGTTGTTTCATTTTTGTCTTATAGTTTTAAGAAGCACTTAGTTCATTCTTAATGGTTTTAATAACAAAGAGATTAATCTAACCTCATGAGATTCATATTTTCCACACTGACCTATAAAAGGCCTTCTTCGGAGGGATCTAGACTGCAGTGCTTAGCCTTAGTTGATTACCAAAGGACAGTACAATTATTGGGCAGGCCCTGGGGGATTCTGTCCCCTGTGCTTGGCAGCTTCCCTGATTCTAAACACAGCAGGATCCATTTTGCCACTTGGATATTCCTTCTGGCCTGACTCATTTTCTCTGTTAGAAGAGATTTTTATCACCCTGGTATGATTGAGGACATGAGCTAAATCTTGAAGAATTTATGGCAAATTGTGGGAAAGGATACAAGAGAGAGGTTATCCCTGCCTCAGGCATAATTTCCTAGGCACCAATCACAATGAAAGGGAGGGAATTGCACGGTTTCATCATCTTTCTTTCGTTTTTGAGACAGGGTTTCACTATGAATTTCATGCTGCTCTTGTACTCATTGTAACTGCAAGCTCAAGGCTGCCCCAGCTTAACATACTGGAATTACATATGTATTACCACACTACCTTGGAGTCTGTTGTCTTACACCAGGATGCCAAAATCATAGGTCTGGCCACTGGCCACTTTGTTTGGTAATTTAGCTTTCCTTACTGCCATTCCACTTAACCAATGTGTGCCATGCCTCCATTATCTCAAGGAGACCCCAGTGGAAATTAGTTTGATATCCAAAAGGAGAATTCAGCAAGCCCTTTGTTTTCTTGAAGGGTACACATCAATTAAACACAAACACACACACAAACACGCATGCACGCAAGCATGCACACACAATGTTTCTTTTATCTGCATGCACGCACACACAAGGTTTCTTTTATTCTTTTTTTTTTTTTATCTCCACCTCTACAGGAGTGATGGCGCTAGGCCTCCTTTGTAATTTCTCACAAGGAATGTCAACATTTGGTTGGCCAGTGGGCATGCCTATTGGGAATTCTCAATTAACCCAGGGCAGTCCCTAGTCATGGGGACCAGTACTGTATAGATTGGGGAGATCAAATTGAGCTAGCCAACAAACAAGTATTTGTTAATTCTTTCTTTGCCTTTAATTATGAATGAAATGTGACTGGCTGCTTGAGTTTTTGTCTTGATTTCCACAAAATGATGGACTCTAACAAGGTATCATAAATCCAATAAGCCCTTTCTTCTCCTGTGTTGCTTTTTTTTAAATTTTATTTAATTTTATATAACAGTCCAATTAAATGAAAACAAACATTTATACACAATTCCTGTGTTGCTTTTTGTCACAACAACAAATGTGAAATTGGGACATGGATTATGGGAAGGGAATCAAGAACAGGAGGTATAGAGAAGTCACCTCCATAAGGGTATTAGGTACAAACTTGACACAAGCTAAAGTCATCTGAGAGGTGGGAGCCTCAGTTAAGAAAATGCCTCTATAGTAACAGGCTGTAGGCAGCCTTGTGGGATATTTTCTGAATTAGTGACTGATGTGAGAGTACCCAGCCCTGGGCTGGTAGTTCTGGGTTCTATAAGAAAGAAGGATGAGTAAATCATGAGGAACAAGTCAGTAAGTGTCAAATCCCATGGCTTCTGCATCAGCTCCTGCACCCATGTTCCTGACCTGTTTGAATTCCTATCCTGGCCTCCTTCTTTAATGAACAGCAATGATGAAGTATAAGCCACATAAACCTTTTCCTCTCTAACTTGCTTTTTGTCATAGTGTTTCATAGCAGCAATACAAGCCCTAACTAAGACACTGTACAATTGAAAAGTGTGTCCTAGAGGCAGTGGGGGAACATGGGCACTAGTCTGATTAACCTGTAGAATGGTAAGACCATATATTCATGTTTGAGTGCACATGCTCATGCTGTTTTTGGGAGATGGCCGTAGAAGTAGTGGTTCGAGGCTGGATGCAGACACGCAGCACACCATTTGCTGAAGGAGATACCCAATCCTTGATTACTACCCTCAGCTAGGAGGCTCAAAGGTAGGTACTTGTGGATAGGAGATTTCACCATTGTATTCTTTTTAGTATCATGCTCTGCTCATCACTGCTATTTGAGAAAATAATTGGCTCTATTAATCTTAGAAGACAGAGAGTATAGTCAGAGCCATGCAATACAGTGGAGCTGGCTGAAACAAGCCATTATCAAATTCACTTTCTCCATCACCTCAGCAGGCCATTTGCCCTAGTCTGCTCCCTTCTCACTACTCTGTCTCCCAGTATGATAAAATCCTGGGCCTGTGACTCCTGCACCTTCCCATCTCCCTTTTCTCTTCATCATATCTCTGCCCCATCTTTGCCATTCAATTTTTGCTTGGCCACTCCATATTTCTGCCAGGCCTCCTGTTGACTGCACCACTTAGGCTCCAATGAGAACAGACTTCCCTGTCCCTGCCAGAGGCCCCAGCTCAAGTGCGCTTACACAATGGATTTGAGCCTTTGCACTCTAATAGGAACCCCACGGGTTATTAATTAATCCAGGGTGGAACCCATCATGGAACTCATTTGGTAAAATATTTGCTGGGCAAACAGGAGGACCAGAGTTTGATCTACAGTGCCTACACATAAAGACGGGCATTAATGTGGTATATGCTTGTTATCTCTGAGTTTGGGAGGCAGAGACAAGAGGATCCTGGAGCATACTAGCCAGGCAGCCTAGAATAATATGCATTGTCCAGATCACTGAGAGACCACATCTCACAAGAGAAGATGAATGGCTCCTGAGGGAGTCACCTAAAGTTTACCTCTGACCTCAAAAAACACATTGTCCACCTATCCACATGCAGCACTAACCATTACACACACACCCCACACATGCAAATTCACACACACACACACACACACACACACACACACACACACACACACTCACACACACACACACACACACACACACACACACTCACTCTTTAAGCTATGAAGGTAAGGTGCCTGTGGTGATGGCAATTTACAATGGGGTTCCTGGAAGTGAGCACTTATGCAGTTATCAGGTATACAGTCTGTGTTCAGAAACCTCATATAGAGTAAAAGAAAATTAAAAGAAGCTACAGAGTTCAGACCAAAACTGAGAGGTCCCAAATCTCCTTTTGCCTGGTAATGAATGCATATAAAACACTCAATAAGAGTGACACAGAAAAAGCTGTAACATCTTGATGGAGAATATTTGACAGGCCACCATCCAATCAAGTGATCTGCACAAAATTATTTTGTATTCACCCCAGTCACCAAACTTAGAATGGATAGAACTCAGAGTAACTGAAGGTAATAGAGCTTCCCAAGGTCACACAGCCTGTGGAAGGCTGACCTGAAATGTGGCAACCACTGCATCTTTGGAACTGGGTCTCCTTGAGGGGCAGCCCCTTACCCAAGCCATGTCATTGGATAGAGCTATCTAACTTTACTCTCCTGCCAAGTCTGGCTTTGGGAGCTGTAAAGGGGAAGAACTTGGCACTGATACAAAGCAGCAGCAGAAACAGAGCAGCAGCCCAGCATGGGGCACCCAGGAGTACATTTAGGGGAATTCTAAGTGTACCCTGAGGGCAAGAAATACACTCAGCCACAGCAGGGCATGCCTGTATTCTTCAAAGTGCTTTCTTGTCCCAGCCTTTCATCTGTCAGCAGATCCCAACACTCTTTTGTTTTCAGATACACAACTGAGGCTCCCAGAATGGAACAAGTCAGGTACTAGTTGCTCAGTGAAACAAGTCAAGTCCTAGTTGCTGAACTGTGATGTTTTCTTAGCTTGTAGCCTGTCCAATTAAGTCACCACTTGTCTCATCTTTCCAGAGAAATGGACTTTTCAGGGCAGTTTTCTCAGGGCCACAGACTATTTCTGGTTTTATGTCCTATGTCCACATTAATACAATCTCCCTTTCCTCCCTGAGCTATTCTCTGATTCCTCTCATGAGCTTATGAGTGGGTTGTCAGTATGTTTGGGATGGAACTGGACCATTGGACAGCGTCTCCCCACCTAAGACAAGCACAAAATCCAGACAAGAAGGAGACAGTGGCCTAACCCCAATGTGGCTGGCAGGAAAAAAATTGTATTTCAGTATTTACACCTCCCCTTTGTGGGTCAGCCAATTGCCAGGATCCCCAAATCCTTCATTCATTGGACTGAATGGGGTTTTGATGACTCCTCTCAATTTTCTTGTACAATTGCTTTCATCTCCTTCTGGCTCCTGCTGGACGTCATGGCCCAGGCTCCTCAATGTCTATGGGCTAATGTCCAAAGTCTTTAGGCACCACCAAGTCCCTTCCTACACTGGTAAGCCTGACTTCCCTTTGCTCTTTTCCTTTCTTTGCTTAGTGGTTCCTGAAAGACCCTCAGAACAGGGACCTTCATGCTCCCTCTCAGGAAAGGCGCCCCCCCCAAGTCACTCAGGAGACGTGGTCTTGATATAAAAGCATGTGGTCTTTTATATTCCAAGTGCACTGGGGTCCACGGTCAAGTACCATGCAGGGCCAATAGACTAAGTACAACGAGCGGGGAAGTAAGATAGCTTTTACAGGATTACAACAAAGCCTGCACATTTTAAACCAGTCATCGCATAGCATCCAGAGCCAGTGCTGTGAGGACCAATCAGTTTAAACCATCCAAACACTTGCTTTATAGAACAATCAGTTTCCTATAGCCACAGAGGTTTGCATTCCTTCAGGTTCCTGGGTGGGGCAACAAAGCTCAAGTACTCACAGATCCCGTGAGTACAGCAAAGAATGTGATCTTTTATCTATTTGCAGCCAGGGAACCATGTTTGGAATTTAAGGTGTTTAGGGCTGTTTTAACTTCTAGGTTTTTTGTGGTCATGGGAGAGCTAGTCTGCATTTCTACATCATTTAATTCCCATGGGCAATTTTGGAAAAAACAGATACTTAATTCACAGTTTCTTATTCCTTGAAGCTTTCACACATTTTATGTGTCTTCGTGTCAAAAAATGTTACTTCTGTACAATGGCTATCAATACTGGCAGCCATTCAATTATTTATTCATCCCCCTATCTAGCCAGCCCTGTGCTTACATTTTTGTCCATCTCTCTATTAACTAACTCTCCCTTCTTTACTTGTGTATTATCCCATCCAAGCACTAGTAAGGCTTAACCCTGATAGCTTAGGACATCAGGCACACTCTGCACAGTGTGGCCAGGAACTGTTTTATGGTATCTGATCAGATCAGAATAGATTATCTGTCCCCTATATGCCTTATGAGTAGTATATTTCATAATACAAAGAAAAAGACAATTAACCCCATATATTAAAATGTTTATATTGAGGTGTTTTTTTTTTTTTTTTTTTTTTTTTGTGTGTGTGTGTGTGTGTGTGTGTGTATGGCTGGTGTGGCTGAGTATGCAGTTCAGGTAGTAGAATGCTTGCCTGGTTCCCATCTTCAGCACCACATAAACTGAATATAGGGATGCAGGCCTGCATTCCCAGCACTTGGAAAGTAGAGGCAGGAGTTCAATGACATTCTTGGATACTTAGTCAAAGACTTTCACAAGGAAGGAAGGAAGGAAGGAAGGAAGGAACAAAGAAAGGAAAGAAGCAAGGGAAGAGGGAAAGAAAAAATTGTACATAGATGTTAAGATTTTACTGTCTATAACCCAGTTTCTCTCCCGTGGCCTTGTGAACTGTTACTTCTGTAGGTGGTAAAACCAAATACACAAAATCTGAACAATGTAGACTTGTGCATCTGAAGTAGGACGCCTGGCTGGCACTCCCTTCTTCTAGGTCCCAATGTAACTCATCCCTTATCTATGGCATACTTGTCTGCTGTCCTTACCAGATTTCTCTGTGCTTCCAGTTACCCATAATCCTTCCCTGGACTGCCCTATTTACATTGTTTGGGGAAAGAGGGGATAATAAGGTTCTTGAAGTAAAAAGACTCATTTGAAGTGACTATTGTTACTATGACATATTATTTTGTTTATTTGAAGGAAATGTCGGTGGCCTCAGCAGAGTAGAGGTGTATTCAGGTGCTCAGGGCTGTGTCTAGGCTGAGATGGATAAGGAGATGGATTCTGCACATTTGCACCTTTGGGACTTGTAGTATTGGGATCAACATTGTATGCTCCCATTTCTTTATTTACAAATGCAAATAGGAGGGTAGCTGTGTTTGGTAGTCAGTACTGGATTTGCTTTAGTGGAAATGGAAGGCACTCTGAGTTAGGTTGACTTACTCATGAATGGAACAACTAGTAAATTCAGAAAGCATTGACACCCCAGATATTCGTTGTTCCTACACCACACCAACAGATGCTCTACGAAGGGTAAGTCACATTCTTGCTAAGCTGTGGCAAGTGGCATAACTTTCCACACAGCAGTGGATGCTGGCAACAAGGTGGACCCATAGTCTTGCCTTGAAGGTGCATGCCACACTGGCATGTTGTGATCCACACATCATTGCTGTTGAAGGATGACAGATTGTGGGTAAAGTGATTGGGTCTTGGACAGATGAGCTCAGTTGATGATTATCTGATGGGAATGAAACCAAATCCACTCACAACAAACTTGAACTTTACTGAGTTTTTCTCACCTAGCGCTTCCTGCTTCTCACAGTTCTAGAGTCTTACACAGTGTTGAGCATCTTTGATTGAAGAGGAAATAAGGAGAGGAGAGAAAAGAGACAGATGGTAAGAGAAAGGAAGGAAATGGGGGACAATATTCTGCAGTATCTAGAGATGTTTTAGTTATACCAGCCATGAGAATAAGGTCAGGTTTGCTGCTGAACTTCCCATGATTCATAGTGCAGCCTCCACTATCCCGCTTAAAATTTCAGTTGTGTAGGCCTGAGGGACTCTATCCCAGAGCCAAGAACCCACATTCCACTCCTAAGCCAGAATTCCTGTCCTACCCTAAGAACAGAAGATATGAGTTCAGCTTATGACAGTGTTGCTTCACTCTGAAGAAAGTATACCTTTCTTCACTCCTGCAAACCCCACATGCAGCCTAATGACAGAGATAGGGCAGGGATTTTCTGCAAGATTTTTAAAGGGAGAGCCCCTAAGTTGGAAGGTTCTGTTAGTTTCCTTCCAAGGTCCCATAGCTAGGAAGTTTCTGAGGTGGGATTGAAAGCCAGGTACATATGACCACATTTGGCATTTTTGTGGAAGAACCACTTGTTTCCCACTCTGCACCCAGGAAATGAGACCTGCAGAAATCTTGGGGTCTGAGAAATCACTGCAGACCATATGGGGAGGAAAAATCCTGCTGTGGTACCCTATCTCCAAAAGCAAACTACAAATAAAACAGTGGGAGTGATGGAGCCATCCCATCAGGTGACTGTCAAGACTGAGTTTACAACAGTTCCCAGTATATAGTAAGTATTTAAAATCATTACAAAGTTTTATCTTGCCAAGCATGATGTTGCACATCCTTAATTCCAAGTGCTCAGGAAGCTGAAACAGGATGATGGAGAGTTCAAGGTCATCCTGTGCTACATAATGATTTAGAGGCCAGCCTAATTAACTTAGCAAGACCTGTCTCAAATAAAATTTAAAGGAGTAAAGTACTTGCATAGCAAAATAACAATAACAACAACAACATTAATAATGTTTAATGCAAAAAGGATTCATATTATACTATTGAGAGAACATTTTATAATCCCTTTAGAGTCACCAGAAGTGGTAAGGACATTTTTTTCTGCAGCCACTTGTAGAGCTGTTCTTCCTATAGTGTCTTGAGGTGTCATTATTTTTTTTTACCTTCATAAACTACAATGTCTTCTTTTTATTTTGTCACTATTGCCACTGTCATTTTTAATGGAAGAGCCCACCACTGGTATTTTTACCAAGTACAGTAGGGCCTTCTGTGTCCTTAGGATCTACGAAGGAAGGAGGTGCAGAAAGTGACTTGATCCATCACTGTTGCCCCTATGCCCTTATTTTTGCTGTTGTTATTTTGGGATTTTTTTGTTGTTGTTTTGGGTTTCATTCTTTCTCTTTTTTATCCTGTTTGTACTTCACTCACTCAGGGTTGGAAGACATAGGGTATGGGAGCTGATGAGGCTATGAAGAGATTCTTCAAAGTCAAAGAGTTCTAGTGTAGCTCTCTGTGGATTGCATTCACAGACCGACTGCTGGATGTAACCCCAGAATCAAAATCCCGGAGTGGGCTGGCCATTTGTACATGCCACCAGTCATAACCATGTTCTCAGCAGCCACTGAGACTTCTGGTGTGAAAAATACCTGTTGTGTGGCAAAACGTTTCCAGGGAAGATGTAACACACACATCTCATCGCAAATAGAGAACCTATGAAAGACCAAAGTATGGAAACTATGAACAACTTGGTGAACCATGAGTTTTATTGTGGTTACTTAGAAAAGTATGGGTGAAGGGTAACTTGCATTAATGACACAAAGACCGCCCCACCATGTGTGACAGCTCAGAAGAACTGGGACCCTGTTCCAAACTGCACAGCATGCAAGCAGCTTAACAAGCAGGAGAGTGTACTTTCTGGTGCCTCCGTTCACTAAAACCCTTCCACTTAGCTTTGCTGTTTTCTGCTTCTACCAGGCAGCTGGGCTGGACTCAGTGTCCTCTTTGCTGCTCTGTCCATCTCATGTCAGAGGTACACTCAGCCAGTAATGCTTACTTTTGTAGGGCAGGCCCTAGTGAAGCTTGTCAGTTTCAGGGACTTCCTGAAGCCATTTTGAGTTGCTTACCTTCCTGTTTAACGAGTGTTCCTACAGGATTGAATCTCTGAGGAAACTGTTACATAACAACATCACACACTGACATTCTGTGGCTCAGATCTCTCCAAAAGCTGTCATTCTTATTCCAAATTGGTAGAGCCCTCCCGGTGTCCTAAGACACTTCCCAAATAGAACTTTCTGGACCATATACTCTGAAATGTGGTGCTGTGTGTTAGCTCCATGTTCCTTTCTTACTCTGAGTAGTCCCACTAGCCTTCTTGCTATCCCTCAACATCAGAAACAGAAATAACAAGAGCTACTTGGGAGAAATCAGAGACACTGGAACACTTGGGCAATGATGATGGGAATGGAGAACAACACAGGAGAATATAGTAGCTGTAAGAAATTAGGCATTATGTTGGTCTGCCTCAACCACCTGGCAGAATTCAGTCAGACAGTACCCTGGTTAGCCCATGGTTCCATTACTGTGTAGTCTGCATGCAGGTGCAAAGACCCCTTTAAACGACCAGACCCCCCCCCCACTTAATGTTCTTTTCCAACTCTTCCCCACCATTCCCCTAAGAAAGACAGGACTTTTCCTATCTTCCTCTGCTCTTCACTCCTCTCTCTGTCTTTTTTACCTCTGTTCTCTTTCTTTTCCCCTCCCCTTTCCAATAAAACTTCTCACTTAAGCTGTGTCTGCCTGGCATGTTTGTCCCTGCTTCAATCACACTTGCCTGAAATGGAATCCACCATGGTCCCCCACACACAAAGTCCCCTCAAGCTTTATCTTAACAGTAGCATCTCAGGAAACAGAATACAGCATAGGAGATGGCCCATTCAGTATAATGCTTATTGAGCAAACATGAACACCTGATTTGACCCAAAACCCACATTTAAAAGATGGGTGTTGGCATGCGTTTTTAAATTCCAATGGCAAAAGTAGACAGGAAATCCCTGGGCCTTACTGAATATCCAGTGTAGACAAACAGTCAAAACCCAGACCAGTAAAAGACTAACTCTCAAAAACCAGAGAGAGAGCTCCGAAGGAACAAAACCAAAGTTGTGCTCTGATCTAACATGCATTTTCATACTTGTACACATGCACATATCCTCATACATATGGATATGCACACATACAAACATACCAAAAAATTAAACACAAGAGTTTCTACTTAATGGAGCAATTTCTTTTCTTGGTATGTACACAAAAGTGTTGGAAGAAAAAGGTTGGAACAGACATAGGCCCATGGTTACATCAGTATACTTCATAATAGGCTAGGGCTGGAACCAATTTAAATATCCATCATTAGATATTTGAATGAATGAAAAATTGTTGTGTATCCATTGCATGGAATTTCATTGATCTCTTAAAAAATGTTGGAAATTCTAATATATGCTACAACATAAAATAACCCTGCAAATCCTAAGTTAAAAATCCAGACACAAAGAACAAACACATATGACTTCACTTATGAAAGTTCAGAGACACACAGCAGAATAATGTTGCTGAGGTCTGAAGTGGGTGTCTTATCAGTGTTCTATTACTGTGAAAAGACACCATGAACAAGCAACTCTTATTTTTATAAAAGCATTTAATTGGGACTTGCTTATAGTTTCAGAGGGTTAGTTCATTTACATCATGACAGAAGCAGGACCACAAAGCCAGACATACTTTTGAGAAGTAGTGGAGAAACCTGTATCAGGGTCTGCAGGCAGCAGACACAGGAAGCCACTGGGCCAGCCTTGGGCTTTTGGAAACCTGAAGCCCATCCCAACTAGGCCACATCTACTCCAACAAGTCCACACCTCCTAATCCTTTGAAATAGTGCTGTTCTCTGGTGACTAACCATTCAAATATATGAGCCCTTGGGGCCATTCTTATTGAAACCTCCACAAGGGGGAAGAAAGATAGATTATGACTAATGGATACAAAATCTTTGTTAAAATTACAAATGTTGTGAAGAGAAGGGCTTGGGAAGTTGCTGAATCAGCAAAATGATTGCTCCATGAGTATAAAGACATGTTTTCTAACCCAGACCCATATAAGAAGCCAGGCATGGTGATGTGAGCTTCTCATTTTAGCTACTATGGTATATGAGTCATGACAGGTAGATCCCTGGAAACTTGCTAGCTGGCTAGCCTATCTATTGACAAAATCTAAGGCCAGTGATAAACTCTGTCTCAAACAAGAAGTGGAAGATACTTCACTAAGAACATCTGAATTTGTCCTCTGGCCTCCACATCCATTTCCATCCATTAGCTAGCCTCTATACACCTGTGCACCCATATCTCCCCACCCACACACAAACATCTAGAGAGATGCATAATGGTGATGGTATACCAACATGAACACCTAATGCCACTAAACTGTACACATAAAATGGTAATTTTATGTTCCATTTATTTGACAATGAAAAATAATTATGGAATACAGTGTACTTTATTTCTCCTGTTCTATTTTCCTGGGATGTTCCTCCCTAAGTGTTGCTATTGCACACTGTAAGTATGTCAGGTTCTCTGCTTAATGTCAGTGCTTACAAATGCTTGATCCTCCCTACTGAACATCATCATTTCCTTCTCAGTACTTAGGTCCCTGAGTGCTCACTCTGATAACTTTCCAGAGGGCCCAGTAGTCAGCCACAGCTGGAAGAGGAACAGAAAGGGAGCACCCCCCCCCACACACACACATAAGCTTGGCTACATTTCCAGAGGACCCCATGGTAGGAAGTGGTGGAGTCTCTCTTGGGGTTGCAGGGCTGCCCTCTGATGGGAGATGTCATTCTGTATATATGTTTCTCATATTGATTAATGAATAAAGCACTGTGGGCCAATAGAAAAGGAAGATAGGAGGGACTAGGAGACAAGGAGGAAATAGGAAGTAGGAAGGAGGAGTCAAGATGGAGAATCTGGAGAGAATAGAACTGCTAGACGCTACTCGCTGGTAAGACCACGTGAAAATACATAGAAATGGGTTAATAAGTAAGACAGAGGTAGCCGATGAGAAACTAGTAACTGGCCAACAGCATAATATCAAACACAGAGTCTCGGTGTGTTAATTGGGGCTGGAGCAGCAGAGGGAAAAGACTGGCGGAGGGCGAAAAAACCATAGACTTTACAGCCCTTTAATTGTGAAAATTAGATGCAGTGGATGCTTGAAGAGGCACAGAGTTACAGTGGTTCCAGAAAAACGCAGTGTCCACCCTGCAGCTAGCAAAAGTAACAGATGAAAGGAAGCCTAATTTCTTTTTTCCTTTTTACAACATTGACAGTGTTGTTGGGCCTTGAAAATGAAAAACACTGTGTTTTGACATCACATCCCTTGGATGAGATGCCCCTGCCATTTCCATATAACTCTCCCTTTCTACATACATCTCTTTCCATTTCCCCAAATCCCTCACACAGTGCCCCTACCCTAATCCTGACCCAAGGAGGCATTGTGGCTACAGCTCTCACTGCCGCTCACCCTAGCAGCTCCTCCTGTCTGGTCTCCAGCCTACAGGTTTCTCATTCACCTGTGAGATTCTGAGTGTTACATTCCTATCGCAGGATGTCCCTCAAAGGGGTGCACCAGGGAGACAAGTGGAGCCCTGCTTGGCACTAAGAGATGAAGGTCAAAGAGGCATTAAGTAACATTCAAACCTCAATCTAAGTTGTGGTCTGAAAATAGCTAAAAGGTGCATTATCTCTTGCAGGTAACGAAGGGTAGTTGCAGGTGCCAAGATTTATTCTGGGTCTCTCAACACTAGTAAAGCACCAGAGATGAGAAAAGATAAGGCCTTGGCTTTGTTCATCTTGCAGGCATATCCAGCCCACAACCCATGGATTGCTCTGAACATAGCCCAATATATTTGTAGATGACAACATCAAGTCACAATGTTAGAAGGTTAGACACCCACACAAGATCCCATGTCCCCTCCTCTTTTTTGTTTTCTCCTTTAATTCTTTTACTCTTCCCCTGGTACTCACCCTGTCCCACCTCTTCTCCTGATTTCTTCTTCTTCCCCTGTCTCCTCTGCTAAATACCCTTCCTGCCCTAAGCACATTGTCAAAAGTCCCCCTCTCTTGTACTTTCCACCTGACACAGAGAGAGGACACTAGATATTTCACTTTCAGTCTCAGGTTTTGTTTCTTATGAATATAGCTAGATTGGAAACCCTGAACAGGCAGGGTGCCTATCAGGACAAGGTTATGTCATTCATAGATTTAGTGGCTCTGAGCTATCAGACTCCACCTGGCCAACTAAAAAATGTGCATCTAAATTTATCATTGTGAAATTCCTTTAAAAATTAGGGATTCTGCACTCTCAAATTTGACTTTTATATTGCCAAGAGAAGTAGTGTTGTGGAAAAGTGGAGGGAATGAAGGGAGAGTTGCCATCTTCACTGGTAAAGATGCTGGTGGGGGGTGGCAAGTCTCATGTCATTGCACCTTCTCCTGCAGAATAAAATTCTGTATTTTCACTGAGTTCTGCAATCTCTGACCACAAATCGTCTGTGATTCTTCACTGGCCCAATTCTGACACTTGCAGCTTCCATGCTGGATTCCATATATACTCTAGCCCCAGAGCCTATCTGACAAGCCAAATCCCACCCATGTGGTTTGTTCTTCCCCTTTGATCTTTTCATTGGACAAATGTCATTGATGCCCCCACTTTGACATGACACTTACTGTTCTCACACCCAGCCCTGTCTTCCTGTCACAGTTTAATTTTCCTATCCATCCATTTTATGGTCTCTTCCTCTCTCTACAGTATAAGCCCCATTAGGAAAAGAGTTATGAACTGCCACTGGTTTCTGTCCTTGGCAGATGTCTTAGTCACTGATCTTTTGCTGTGAAGAGATACCATGAACAAAGTAACTTTTATAAGATAAAGCATTCATTGGTGTTGGGAGCCGGCCTTGAGTCACATCCTCTTGCAGAATTACTTATACCTTAAAACTCTACTTGGGCCTTATCTTGGTAAAACAGAAAACTGCTGAAAAAGCAGTCTGTTCCATTCAAAACAGGAACTGAGATGAAAGAAGACACCAGGAACTGAGATAAGCAGACATGTAGGGTCTGATATTTTTGGCTTGGGAAAATACCAGAGCCCCAGAGTCAGCACAACTACCCCTCCCCATTTCCTCCCTGCTTTGCTATAAAAACCCTCTTTGTGCCTAATAAATTTAGACCTTGACAAGCATTAATGCTTGGTCTCGTTCCTTCTTTCATTATTTTCAGGTTGTAGCTCACCTTGACCCACTAATAACTAGGCCCCGATGGTCGGGGCACATTGGAGGGTGGCTTGTAGATTTAGAAGTTTAGTCTACTATCATTGTAGTGGAGAGCATGTTAACTAGCATACATGGTGTTGAACAATGGCTGTGAGCTACATTTTGATATGCATGCTGAGATAGCTACTTCTGAAAGCTCTATGCCAGTGATAAACTCACTCCAAAAAGTCCACACCTCCTAATCCCTCTAATCTTCACCAAAGGGTCCCACTCCCTGAAGACTATTCATTCATATATATGGACCTATGGGGGGCCATTCTCATTTAATCCAGCACATTCCAATCCCTGGACCCTATAAGATTATAGCCATACAACAATGCAGAATATATTTAATTCAACTTCAAAAATCCACATAGTCTTACAGTCTCATATTGTTTGCAAGTTCAAAGCCTCTTCTGAGACGCAATGCAACCTCTTAATTGTAAGCCCATGTAAAAGCAAAAGCAAAAAGGCAATCACATACCTCCAACATACTGGGTACACATTAGCATTTCCAAAGAGAAAAGGAATACAGTGTTTCCTTACAAAAAGCAAGACCTAAAAACAGCAGGGAAAACTCCAAGCATCTCCATGTAGGATGTTAAAGTGCTCTCAGCTCTCCAAACCTTTTGGTCTTCGTTGACTGTAACATCAGAGTTTCTATCCACTGAGAATTAGTTAAATTGCACGTATTAATAACAAATATGCAGTCAGAGGGCCCTGAGCCCAACTACTCACAGTTCTGCCAGTAGATTTGTGACCTTAGCCAAGTCATGTGTCCACTATGCCCCTCAGTCTTCTTACCAACCTAACAAATGCCTATTCTTAGATCATTAAGTTGTTGTGCTAAGCATGTTAGGTTACAGCTGTGACCACTCATATTTATTACATCTTGTTGTCTGTTATATACATTTTCTGGTATTTCCCCTGGGCAAACATCATGTATCCTTTTCTGGGGAACACAAATATATCTGTCCACTCCAGAAAACATCTAGATACAGATTGACTCAAGCCCTTCTCAGTGAATCAGCAAGTTTATTAGGGTTACTTCTGGGGACCATGACTAAAAGCCTAACTGAGCACAGGCAACACATGGCTCACCAGACCTGCATCTTCAGCTCTCCCTACTCAGCTGATAGGCAGC
Organism: Phodopus roborovskii; assembly: GCF_943737965.1. Lineage (NCBI taxonomy): Eukaryota > Metazoa > Chordata > Mammalia > Rodentia > Cricetidae > Phodopus > Phodopus roborovskii. The sequence goes on along the minus strand of NW_026126178.1, from coordinate 132,628 downwards.
TCCACTGAAGAATCGTCTCTCCACAGTTATTCATAACCCTGGGGAAGCACCTTCTGAATCCCAGGTTCTAAGCCCTGTGAGTCTCCTAAGTTGCTTTTGCTTTCTAAGGCAAGGAGGAAAATTATGATTCTGAGGCAATAGCTACATAACAGCACTGGCCTTTTAGCTTTATACACTAACACCTCAGTGATGCACATAAACAATGCCACTGCCTTCATTTGCAGGTAAGAGGTGGCCACTTTCATAAAACAATATAAATAGAAAATGAATAATGTGGCAGTGGCATGGCATCTAGCTAGAAATAAACATGGGAGTGTATCATGTTGAAACATCAAATTATTGTTATTTTGGATTGAATATTCCATTGTTTAAACATTTAAGAATGTTGAGTATTATCATTATTTTTCAGTTTTCTTAAATATTTACATTGACATGTTTTCATAAATTTATCTTTCTCCACCTTGCTGGTCATGTGCACTTATGAATATACACATTCATTCTCTCTTTCTCTCTGTCTCTCTCTCTGTCTCTCTCTCTTGCCCCCATACACTGTTCTTCTTGCTCACCATTTTCATACACAGAAACACTCTGATTTTCTAGTACACTGAAAGCACTTTTGATCACATATAGAAACTGGTCCTGTGAACTACAGGGAGGTCACTGGGCTCTATGCTACTTCTGACCCAGTGACCTGGAGCTTTCCTGAGATGACGAACTTTGTTCCCAAGTAGAACCTCCTCATCAGGAGAGACAGCTGAGCCAGGGCACAAATTTTCAAAGCCTCCCCAGTCTGTAAGGTGGACCTGAGCTAGGAAACGAGCTAAGCCCCAGATGTTAGTTGCAGAAGTCATTGAGCTTTGAGCAATGAGCCCTGAGCCAGTAGGCTATGTGAACTAAACCACAGCCTGCATTGGGAAATGAAAAGAAAACAGGACATAGCTGAAGAGCCTTGGAACCCTGTCAAGTACTTGCCAGCATGAGGGCAGGTGGAACAAGCAGAATGGAAAGAACTGAAGGACAGGCCTTTGCTGCTAGATGCTATAGGTCGATGTGTAGACTAAAGACGTGTAAAGGCAGAAAGCAGAAACAGCAACAGGGGCAACACTTGAGGCAATGGAGTAACTCTGTATGTGGCCCTGCAGAAATCACATCACATTTCAGCAACCTCTTGGCATAATAGGAAGCAGCAGTGGAGTTAGTGTTCCATTTGACAGAAGTGGAGGAAAAGTACTCAATTTCCAGAGTGCCCTCTCTGATATCAGACTATTTGGCTTCTAGGTAACCTATATTAGTGAGGGAACTACTTCTGCCCTATAACAGGCAATCTCAAGTCACAAAATAGGACAGTGGACCAAAGGGACTCATTGTCTGCACTGTAGACTTTCACGTAGAGTTTCTGCTTTGGTCAGAAGATGATTAAGTATTTCATAGAGATGAACTTCAGTGTTGAAATCTGGTGTGAATTGTGTTATAGTTCTGTGTTTCAGTCACACAAGAAAACTAGCTGTGGAGTACAATAGGTTTATGAGGTGTTTTGTTGACTAGTTTCTTGAGTTCTTTGTAAATTTTTGTATATTTTGAACACCAGCCCTCTCTCAGATGTAGAATTGGTGAAAATCTTTTCTCAGTCTGCTGGCTGCTATTTGGTCTTGTTACATGAGTCCTTTGTCTTCTAGAAACTTCTATGTTTGAGGAGGACCACTGTATTAATTGTTGATCTTAGTGTCTATGCTATTGGAGTTATGTTCAGGAAGTGGTCTCCCATATCAGTTTGTTCAAGGATACTGCCCATTTTCTCTTCTAAGCTGTTCAGTGTGGCTGGATTTCCATTGAGGTCTTTGATCCATTTGGACTTGATTTCTGAGCATGGTGACAGACATGGGTCTATCTACAGTCTTCTACACACCATCATCCAGTTGTGGCAGCAACATTTGTTGAAGATGCTTTGCTACTCCCATTGTATACTTTTAGTGGTTTTGTCAATAATCAGGAGTTTGTAAGTATGGGGTTAATATCAGGATTTTGGATTTGATTCCATTGGTCTACTTGTCCATTTTTGTGCCAATACCAGGATGTTTTCAGAATTATATATAGCTCTGTACTAGAGCTTAAAGTCAGGGATAGTGACACCTCCTGAGATTTTTTTTTATTTTACAGTGTCATTTTGGCTATGCTGAGTCTTTAGTTTTCCATATAAAGTTGACTATTATCCTTTCAAGGTCAGTTAAGACTTGAGCAGGGATTTTAATGGGGATTGCATTTTACCTATAGATTGCTTTTGGCAAGATTGCCACTATATTTATGTTACCTATCCAAGAGCATGGGGTATCTTTTCATTTTCTGGTATCTGCTTTAATTTCTTTAAAGACACAAAGTTCTTATTATATAGGTCTTTCACTTTTTTGGTAAGCATTACCTCAAGTTACTTTATGTTCTTTGTGGCTTATGTAAAGTATGATATTTTTCTGATGTCTTTCTCAGCCCATTTGTCATCTGACAAAAATAGGGCTATTGATTTTTTTTTGAGTTTATCTTGTATCCTGCTAGTATGCTGAAGGTGTTTATCAGCTGTAGAAGTTACCTGGTAGAGGTTTTTGGGTCGGTTATGAAAACTATCATATGATTTGCAAACATAGAAAGTATGAGTACTTCCTTTCCAATTTGCACTGTCTTGGTCTCCATTTGTTGTCTTATAGCATTAGGTAGAACTTCAAGTACAATATTGAAGAGATATGGAGAGAGTTTGCAGCCTTGTCTTGTTTCTCATTTTAGTGGAATCGCCTTAAGTTTCTCTCCGTTCAGTTTGATGTTGGCAGTTGGTTTGTTGTATTGCTCTTATCATGTTTAGGTATGTTCCTATTATCCCTGATCTCTCCAAGACTTTTTTAATGAAAGGGTGTTGAAATTTGTCAAAGGCTTTTTCAGCATCTAGGGATATGACCATGTGGTTTTTCTTTTTCAGTTTTGTTATATGGTAAATCACATTGATAGTTTTTCATATGTTAAACCATCCCTGGCACCCAGAGATGAAGCCTACTTTGTCGTAGTGGATGATTTCTCTGATGTATTCTAGGATTCAGTTAGCCAGTATTTTATTGGGTATTTTTGCATCGAAGTTCATCAAAGATATTGGTCTGTGGTTTTCTCTCTTAGTTTTGTCTTTGTGAGGTTTGGGTATCAAGGTGATTGTGGCCTCATAAAAAGAGTTTGGTATTGATCAGTCACTTTCTTTCGTGTGGAACAATTTGAGTAGTATTAGTATTAGCTCTGCCTTGAATTTCTAGTTGTATTCAGCACAGAAGCCGACTGGCCCTGTCCTTTGCTTGGTTGGAAGGCTTTAGAAGACTGCTTCTATTTCATTAGAGGTTATAGATTTATTTAAGTTGTTTGTCTGTTTTTTATTTAATTTTGGTAAGTAACAGTTATCCAGAAAATTTTTCATTTCCTTTGAATTCAAATTTTGTGGAGTACAGGTTTTCAAAGTATGACCTGAAAATTGTCGGTATTTCCTCTGTGTCCTTTGTTATGTGTCCTTTTTTTGTTTCTGATTTTGTTAATTTGCATGTTATCTCTCTGCTTTTTCAATAGTTTGAATATAGTTTTGTCTATCTTGTTGATTTCCTAGAAAAACCTACTCTTTATTGCATTGATTTGTTTGTATTGTTTCCCTGCTTTCTACTTTATTGATTTCAGCACTCAAGTTGATTATTTCCTGGCTTCTATTCCTTCAGGGTGAATTTGCATCTTTTTGTTTTAAGGCTTTCATTTGTGTTGTTAATTCTCTAATGTGATTTTCCTCCATTTTCTTCATAGGGGCACTTAGTGCAATAAAATCCCCTAAGTACTAGTATGTTGTGTCCTCATTCTATGTGAATTTCAGGTATTGTGCAATTGTGCATTGTTCAGTTTCAATGAGTTTGCCGGGTTTCTGAGATTTGTGTTGTTGTTGAATTCCAATTTTAAAGCATGGTGGTCTGATAAGATATAGGGAACTATTCCCATTTTTTTTTAACCTGTTGAAATTTGTTATGTCACCTAGTATGTGGTTGATTTTAGAGAAGTTTACTTGTGGAGCAGAGAAATCAGAGAAGAGGGTAAATTCTTTTGTGTTTGGATGGAATGTTCTATAGATGTCTGTTAATCTCAATTGAAACATAACTTTTATTAGATTTTTTGTTTCTTTGTTCAGTTTCTGACTGGTGTGGCTGTCTAACGGTGAGAGTAGTGTATCGTCATTTCCCACTATAAGTGCTTCAAGTTTTATATGAGTTTTGAGTTATAATAGCATTTCTTTTACAAATTTGGGTGACTTTGTATTTGGGGCATAGCTGTTCAGAATGGACACTTTTTGCTGATGGATTACTCCTATGATGAATATGAAATGACCATCTTATTCTCTTTCGATTAATTTTGGTTTGAACTCTAACGTGTTAGATATTAGGATAGCTACATGCTTCTTGGGTCCATTTGATTGGAAGATCTTTTCCCAGCCCTTTACCCTATGGTAATGTCTATCTTTGAAACTTAGTTGTTTTTATTGTATGTGTGCGTGTGTGTGTGTGTGTGTGTTGTATGTGTATTTGTATTGTGTGTGTTAGCCTGTGTGTTTTCATTGGCAAGGTAAAACCATCAATGTTTTGGGAAAGTAAGGACCATTGATTGTTAATGCTTGTTTGTTTTAGATTTGTTTTTGGCGGTGGTATTGTGAATATATTTAAAATTGGGTTCTGGTACAGTGAGATTATCTATTGCCTATGGTTTTGTAAGTGTAGTTAACTTCCTTGGGTTCAAGTTTTCTCTCCAGAACTTTCTGTAATGCTAGATGTGTAGATACATATTTTTAAAATCTGTCTCTGTCATTAAATACCTTGTTTTCTCTGTCAATATCGATTGAGAGTTTTGCTGGTTATGGCACTCTGACAGGGCATCCATGGACTCTTAGTACTTGTAGAACATCTCTCCAGGACCTCTGGCCTTGAGGGTTTCCATGGTGAAATCAGATGTAATTTTGAACGGTCTACCTTTAAATGTTACCTGTCTTTTTCCTTCCCTGTCCTTAATTTGCTTTGTTTATCTGTATGTTTGGTGTTGTGATTTTTATGTGTCAAGGGGTTTCTTTTCTTTGGTCCTCTCTATTTGGTGTTCAGTATGCTTCTTGTACTCTCATGGGCATATCATTCTTCAGATTAGGCAAGATTTTCCTCAGTGATTTTGTGAATATGATTTCTGCAAATTTGAGCTCAGCTGCTTCACCTTCCTCTATGCCTATTATTGTTAGGTTTGGCATTTACATGGTGTCCCAATTTTTCTGGATGTTTTGTGTTAAGTATTTATTGGATTTATGATTTTCTTTGGTTGATGAGTCTATTTCCTCTAGTTTATTTTCAGTGTTTGAGATTCTTTCTTCCATCTCTTTTATTCTGTTGTTTATGCTTGTGTCTGTAGTTCCATAATGTTTGCCCAGTTTTTCTATTTCCAACATTCCTTCAATTTGTGTTTTCTTTATTGTCTCTATTTCAGTTTTCATGTCTTGAACAGTTTCCTTCACCTGTTCAATTTTTTTTTTCTTGGCTTTGTGTACTTTCTTTAAGGCATTTGTTCATTTCTTCCAGTTTTTTTTTTTATTCCGTTTTTTAAGGGATTTCCTCACATAGTCTTTGAGGGCCTCTATCATTTGTATGACGATATTTTTTAAGTCGTTCTCTTCTGCTTGATCTGCTTTGGGGTGTTCAGGTCTAGTTGGTGTAGAGTCCCTAGATTCTGTGTATTATGCTTGTCTTTCTATTGTTAGATATTTTCTTGTATTGCCATCTTCCCCTTGTTTCTTCCAGTAGGTGCAGGTGAGGCCTATCTCTCTTTATGGTACTCCCCAGGTGGGCTTTTTACTAAAGAACTTTGATGTCTTTAGATCTGGGTCCTCCAAGATCTCTAGGAGGTTTCCCTCAGGCAATCAAAGATCAAATTCCAGCAGAATACTGGTGATGAATGTCAAAGATCCAGCTGTCTGGGCCACAGGATGATCCTGTGTGTATAGGCAGATCTAGCCCTGGGGCCTGGGACTCTCCAGCTGATGCTTCTTTGGCAGAAGCCTGGGGACGGGGGGCCAGGAGCTTCCCCACAGGGACTCAGGATGGCCCTGAGGTGATAGATTGAGCTCTGAGAAGGGCCAAGATCTCCAGTAGAGGACTTTCATGGGGTTCATAGAATAGGCAGTTGGGGATTCCAGGTGTTCCCTCGTGGATAGGCAGGACTAGTGTGCTTTAAACAGCACCAGGAATTTCCCTGAAGGTGCGGGATTGTTGGATCCGCCCTCTGTCCCACTGTTCAACCAGAGGGATGTGATAGTGGGTAGACCATCAAGTCTCATCCAGAACCAGCTCCAATGAGGGAAAAAGACAGCCAAGTCATGTGGGACAGGAAACAGGGGAGGAAACCGATTCCTGTTATTCATTCCCATGGTTTGCTGAGAATTTAAAAAACTTACCAGGGTAAAATAGATACCTCAGCTTCTTTCCTTCATCCCAATCAGCTGTAACGGTTGGGGACAGTACGTCAGTAGGTAGGTTTTTTCCAGTGTCAGTCATGATTTTGTTCTGTGAAGAGACACCATAACTAAGGCAACTTATAGATGAAAGAATTTATCGGAGATTACAGTTCCATAGGCTGTAATGGTGAGGAGCATTGAAGCAGGAAGTCAGGCAGAGATGGTAGCTGACCCCTGAGATGCAGGGATGTCACAGTACAAGAAATTATCTCAATGTAATCCACCATATAGACACATTGAAAGAAAAAACACAGTTATCTAATTAGATGCTGAAAAAGCCATTGACAAATTGTAATACCCTTTATTATAAAAAGTGTTATAGAGATCAGGGATGCAAGGTATATACATGAACACAATAAAGGCAAATTATAGCAAGCTTATAGCCAACAGAAAATTAAGTGTGGAGATATTAAAAGCAATTCCACTAAAATCAGGAACAAGAACATCCTTCCACTCTCTTCATATCTACACATACAGTTCTTTATGTTGTAGCTAGAGCAGTATGGGAGCTAAAGGAAATCAAGATTTTACAAATTGGAAAGGAAGAATTCAAAGAATCCCTACTTTCAGATTATATGTTTGTGTGTGTGTGTGTGTGTGTGTGTGTGTGACCCCAAAATTTCTATCAGGAAACTCCTACAGTTGATAACACCTTCAGTGTAATGGCTGGATACAATACGAGCTAATGGACAAACCAAAACAAACCCTGGTAACCCTTTTATATACAAACGACGACAAGGGGGTTGATAAAGAAATCAGAGAAACATCACCCTTTACAATAGCCACAAACAACATAAAATATATTTGGAAAATCGTAAGCAAACAATTTAAGGATCTGTATAACAAGAACTTTGAGTCATTAAGGAGAGAAATTAAAGAAGATAATGGAAAATCCCATGTTCTTGACTAGGTAGGAACAACATAGTAAAAAACGGCAACCTTGACAAAAGCGTTCTGCAGATTACAATCTTCACTGACCTTGAAAGGACAATACTCAATTTTACAGAGAAAAACAAAAGACCCAGGATATCAAAAACAACCCTGTATAATAAAGACATTCAAGAGGCTTCATGGTCCCTGAGTACAATCTCTATTTTAGAGCTATAGTCCTGAATACAGCTTGGTATTGGCACAAAAATACACAGGTAGACCAATTCAAGTGAATTGAAAATCCTGATATTAACCCACACAACTAGAAAAACTTGGGTTTGATGAAACAGCTAAAAGTATACAAAAGAAGGAGGAAAGCATCTTCAACAAATGGTGCTGGAATAACGGAATGATGGTTTGTAAAAGACTACAAATAGACCCATGTCTATTGTTATGTACAGAAGTTAAGTCCAAATGGATCAAAGAATTCAACATAAATCCAGCCACACTGAAACTCTTAGAAAAGAATGTGGGAGGTACTCTTGAATAAATTCTTAAAAGAGGCCACTTCCTGAACAGAATACCAGAAGCACAGACACTGAGATGGACAATTAATAAATTGGACCTCCTGAAACTGAGAAGCTTGCTTAAGGAAAATGACACAGTTGACAACACCAAATGACATCCCACAGACTGGGAAAAGATATTCACAAATCCTACATCTGACAAAGGGCTGATCTCCAAAATATAAAAAGAAAACAAGACACTAGCCACCAAAACACCAAATAACCCTATTAAAAAGTGGAATACAGTAATGAATAGAGAATTCACAAAAAAGGAATCCAAAATTGCTGAAAGACACTTAAGAATTTGTTCAACATCCACACCACCAGGTAAATGGAAATCAAAGCAACTCTGAGATACCATCTTATTCCTGTTAGAATGGCTAAATTTAGAAATATAAATTACAGCTTATCCTGGAGAGAAAAGTGGAGAAAGGTGAACACCCGTCCATTGCTGGTGGGAGTGCAAACTTGTACATCCATTTTGGAGATCAGTATGGCTGGACTTCAGGAAAATGGGAATCAGTCTACCTCAGGACCTGGAAATTCCACTCTTAGGCATATACCCAAAAGATCAACATCCATGCAACAAAGACATACGTTCAACTATGTTCATAGGAGGATTGTTTGTAATAACAAGTACCTGGAAGCAACTAAGATGCCTCTCAACTGAAGAATAGATAAAGAAGATTGGGTACATTTACACAATGGAATACTCCTCAGTAGACAAACACAATGGAATTTTGAAATAATAAGGCAAAGGAATAGAACTTTCAGAAACCATCTTGAGTGAGATAACCCTGTCACAAAAAGAGTAACATGGTATATATTCACTCATACATGGATTTTAAACATAGAGCAAAGGATCGCCAGCCTTAATTCACACCACCAGAGAAACAAGGATACAAGGAGGGTTCTAAGTATTTCATACAAGGTGCCTCACAGAAGGGTAATGGAACAAATTTTTCTGAGCATATTGGGAGTGGGGGGACAGTAAGTGGAGAGGGCATTAGCATAAAGAGAAGTGGAGAAGAGGAGAACTTGTGGGACCAAGAATGTTGAGTCAGGGGGTCGAAAACAGAGAGCAAAAAGGATATACCATAATAGAAGGTGTGCTTATCGATTAGAAGAGAAAAGTGACTCTAGAGAAATGTCCAGAGACCTACAAGGATGACCCCAACTAACAATCTGAGCAACGGTGGAGGGGCTACCTTAAATGCCCTTCCATAATAATGACATTGATAACTAATTAATATGCTATCATAGAACCCTCATATAGTAGCCAATGGAAACAGAAGCAGACATCCAGAGCTAAACACTGAGATGATCTCCTGGAATCCAATATCAGAGAGTGAGGGGTCAATACAAGGGTACAGAAACCCATAGAGACAGCTGACCTGAAGAAGAGGCAGCTCATAGACGCCCAGACTAATAGGTGGGAAACAAGCATCGGATCAACTCAGAACTCCTGAATATGCATCTCAGTTAGAAGCCTAGGCAGTCTAAGCTACCTCTTACAGTTAAACCTGGATGTATCTCTGGTGTGCAAAAGGACTTTTGGAGCACATTCTGTATGGAGGAATACTCCCTTAGCCTAAAGGCCAGAGGGAGTGCATAGATTCTACTCGACATGAGTTAGAGATTTTGATGATCCCTCCTGGAATGCATCACAATCCCTGTGGAGTGGAAGGGGAATGGGACAGGAGCAGGCTTCGGGAGATGTAGGAGGAAGAGTGAATTGGGATCGATATGTAAAATAAGAATATATATATATATATATATATATATATACATATATATATATATATAATATATGTATGAATAATTATATGTAGGCTATAAATAGTCACCTATAATCATGTTAGGTTTTCTAGATATTTAGAGATATATTTCAAATGCCAAATATAATTTAAACCTTTCAAAGACCTACAGAATATGACATTTGAAATAATTTATTAGAGTTTTTATTGCACAACTGCTGCAGGGAACACCAATTTTGTCAAAGAGTTACATATGCATTGACAAAACTCATTATAGAGTTTTCCTACAACATGCCAGATAATAGTCATTTGGCAAGAAATTACTCTTTCCTGGACTGTTTGACTGAGTGCTGTATAACCTGGACATGCAAAACCCACAGGAAAGTGACTGCTGAATTTGGCAAAACATAATGGGACAGTCCTTCAGGATTCTTCATGTAAGAGTCTGCTAGACATTCTGCAGAACTCAAGTAAAGTGACTGACAAACTGCCAATACAGGTGGACTGTTTAAAAATTCCTGCTTCACTGAGAAGTGTGCCGACAAACAATGGCCTGTGAGCTGAACATAGATGCCCCAACATTATAAAAGAACGTTGGTGACTGTCCAGGCATCTAGATGTCTCTCTCAATTATGGACATTATATGTTAATCTTTGAGGTCTTTGATTCATTTGAAGGCAGACAGTTATGTTTATGGATTTCTTTAGTTATGATAAGTGATAAGCTACATGTGAATCTTTAGACTCAAAAAGATAAGATATAGAATTTTTTTCTTTAAATTTTGCCAAAATTTGCCAAAATTAATCTACTAAACATTATTAGTTATAGTTCTTCCTGGATAAGTGTTTTTTATATATAATTTTACTATGTCAAAGTTAAAACATTTGTTTTCATTTATACAGAAAACAGGAAATGATGAGAGTATCATACATATATATCATGTATATATATCATATATATCATATATCATATGATATATATCATATATCATATATATCATACATATATATCATATCTATCTATCTATATATATATATATATATGTGTGTGTGTATATATGCTTGTATATGTATATATGATGTATATACTTGTCTTATTGATTGGTAAATAAAACACTGTTTGGTCGATAGCCAGGCAGAAAGCATAGGCAGAAGAACTGCCAGGCCATGAGAAGGCTGTGTTAGGAAGGCAGATTGAGGTGCCATAAAGTGATACCATATAATGATGGGGAAGATAGGATACACCTGGCATTCTCTTGTAAGATAAGATCTTGTAGGAATACATAGGTAAGTAGTTATTGGTTAAAATTAAGAGAGAACCAGCCAGTAAGAAGCCCTCATCTTCAGCCATCATTTTTATAGCCAATACAGTTTTTTTGTGCTTATTAGGGACTGAAGGGTGGTGGGACCTGGTGGCATTACATGGGAGGACAGAAACATCCATCTTCAAAAACTAAGTACAAAGTCTCAATTCTGAAATCTATGCACCAAATATGAATGCACTCACATTCATGAAAGAAATGCTACCAAAACTCAAATCTCATATAAAACCTAACACACTCACAGTGGAAGACTTTAACACCCAACTCTGACCACTCTACAGGACCACAAGTGAGAAACGTAACAAAGAAACAAAAGAACTAACAGAAGTTATGTCTCAATTGGGTTTAACAGACATCTTCAGATCATTCCATCCAAACAGAAAAGAATATGCATTCATTTCTGCTGCACATGGAACCTTCTCTAAAATCAACCACATATTTGGCAACATAACAAACCTCAGCAGATACAAAAGAAATTGGAATAGTCCCTTGAATATTATCAAACATGATTAGACATGAAATTCAACAACAACACAAATTGCAGAAACTGTACAAACTCGTCGAACATGAACAATGAGCAATTGCACCATACCTGGTTCAAGAAGATATAAAGAAAGAAATTGAGGACTTAATAAATTCAATAAGAATGAGGACACATAATAGCCAAACTTATGGGACACTTTGAAAGTAGTGCTATGAAGGATGTTCTTTGCATTGAGTGCCCATATGAAGAACATGGAGGACACTCACATTAGAGAATTAACAGCACAATTGAAATCCTTAGAACAACAATAAGCAAACCCACACCACTCACCCCAGAGGAGTAGACACAAGGAAAACAAATCAATTTGAGGGCTGAAATCAATAAAATAGAAACCAGGAAAAAATACAAAAAAAAAAAAAAATCAATGCAAAAAACAGTTTGTGTTTCAAGAAAATTAACCAGATATACTAAACGTTATTTAAAACTAACAAAGGAGCAGAGAGAGAACAAGCCAATTAACAAAATCAGAAGGGGAAAGGGGGACATAACAATGGATACTGAAAAAATACAGACGAATTTCAGGTCATACTTTGAAAACCTGTGCTCCCCACATTTTGAAAATTCAAATGGGTAACTATCACTTACTAAAATTAAACCAAGGACAGATAAGCAACTTAAATTGACCTATAACCATAAATGAGATAGAAGCAATAATCAAAAGCCTCACAAAAAAAAAAAAAAAAAAGCCTAAGGACTAAGGCCCGAGAAATATATTCACAATAACACTACCAACAAAAAATCTAAAACAAACAAACACAATCAATGGTCCATACTCCCCCACAACACTACTGGTCTTAACTCACCTATAAAAAGACACAGGCTAACAGTATGTAAATGAAAAGAGAATCCATCCTTCTGCATACAAGAAACACATCTAAGCTTTAAAGATAGATATTAACTCAGGGTAAAGGATTGGGAAAAGATCTTCCAATCAAATGGACCCAAGAAGCAAGCAGGTGTGGCTATCCTAATATCTAACAAGTTAGATTTGAAGCCAAAATTAATCAAAAGAGATGAAGTTGGTCATTTCCTATTCATCATAGGAGAAATCCATCAAACAAGGATGCCCCAAACATCTATGCCCCAAATAAAAAGAGACCCAAATTCATAAATGAAATGCTACTATAACAAAAACCTCACATAAAACCTCACACACTTATAGTAGGAGACTTCAACTCACCACTCTCACCACGAGACAGGACCACCAATCAGAAACTCAACAATGAATCAAAAGAACTAATAGAAGTTATGTCTCAAATGGGTTAACAGACATATATAGAACATTCCATCCAAACACAAAAGAATATACCTTCTTCTCTGCTCCACATGGAACCTTCTCTAAAATTGACCATATACTCAGTAGCATAACAAACCTCAACAGGTACAAGAGAATTGCAATAGTCCCCCGTATCTTATCAGACCACCATGATTTAAAATTGGAGTTTAACAACAACACAAACCGTAGAAGCCATCCAAACTCATGGAAACTGAAGAATGCCCAATAGAACCACACTTGGGTCAAAGAAGAAATAAAGAAAGAAATTAAGGACTTTATAAAATTCAACAGAATGAGGACCCAACATAACAGAACTTCTGGGACACAGTGAAAGCAGTTTTATTGGGGGAAGTTCATTGCACTACGTGCCCATGTGAATTAAACAGAGGATATTCACATTAGTGCATTAACAGCCCAACCTAAAGCCTTAGAACAAAAACTTCCAACCTTACCCTGGAGCCATAGAGGCCAGGAAATAATCAATACAATAGAAACAAGGGAAAAAAATTAATGCAACAAAGAATTGGTTTTTCAAAAAAAATCATCAAGATAGACAAACCCTTGTCCAAACTTACAAAAAAGCAGAGAGAGAACAGGCAAATTAACAACATCAGAAACGAAAAGGGGGATACAACAACAGACACATAGGAAATCCAGACAATTTTCAGGTCATGATTTGAAAATCTTTATTCCACAACATTTGAAAATCAAAGGGTTTGGACAAATGTCTGTATAACTATCACTTACCAAAATTAAATCATGAACAGAGAAACAAGTTAATAGATCTATACCCCCAACAAAATAGAAGCAGTCATCAAAAGCCTTCCAACCAAAGAAAGCCCAGGTCCATATGGCTTCAGTACAGGATTCTACCAGTCATTCAAGGAAAAGCTAATACCAATTCTCTTCAAATTGTTCCACACAATAGAAACAGAAGTTTTATCACCAAACACTGTTCGTGAGGCCACAATCACCTCGTTATACAAGCCACACAAAACCATAACTAAGAAGGAAAACTACAGACCATTATCCCTGATGAACATTGATGCAAAAACACTCAATAAAATACTGGCAAACTAAATCCAAGAAAACATCAGAGAAATCATCCACCATGACCAAGTAGGCTTCATTCCTGGGTACCAGGGATGGTTGAACACATGAAATTCTATCAGCGAGATCTATCATATAAACACACTGAAAAAGAAAATCCATATGATCATCTCCCTATATTCTGAAAAAGCTTCAACATAATTCAACACCCTTCCATGATAAAGGTTTTGGAGAGATCAGGGATAACAAGAACATACCTAAACATAAGTAGAGCAATATACAATAAACCCACAGCCAACATCAAACTGAATGGAGAGAAGCTTAAAGTGATCCCTTCAAAATCAAGTACAAGGCAAGGCTTCATCTCTCCCAGTATATCTTCAATATCATACTTGAATTTGTAGCTAAAGCTATAATACAAAAAAAGGACACCAAGGGGATCCAAATTGAAAAAGAAGAAGTCAAACTGTCTCTATTTGCAGGTATATGATAGTTTACATAAGAGACCCCAAAACCTCTATCAGGGAACTCCTACAGCTGGTAAACACCTTCAGCAAAGTAGTAGGATACAAGATAAACTAAAAAAGAAAAATCAGTAGCCCCAATTTATTCAGAGGACAAAGGGGCTGAAAAAGAAAATAGAAAGAGATCACCCTTTAAAATAGCCACAAACAACATAAATTATCTAGGGGTTAAGCTTACCAATCAAGTGAAATACCTATATAATAAGAACTTAGTGTCTTTAAATAAAGAAATTAAAGATGATACCAGAAAATGGAAAGATCTCCCATGCTCTTGGCGAGGTAGAGTAAACATAGTCAAAATGGCAATCTTGCAAAAAGCAATCTACAGATTCAATGTAATCCCCACGAAAATTCCAGCACAATTCTTTAGTGACTTTGAACGGATAATACTCAACTTTATATGGCAAACAAAAGACTCAGGATAGCCAAACCAACCCTGTAAAATAAAAGGAATTCAGGAGGCATCATCATCCCTGAATATTAAGCTCTACTACAGAGCTATAGTCCTGATAACAGCCTGAAATTGGTACAAAAATTGACAGGTAGACCAATGGACTCGAACTGAAAACCCTGATGTTAACCCACACACCTGTGACACCTGATTTTTGAAAAAAACAGCTAAAAGTATACCATGGGAGGAGAAAGCATCGTCAACAAATGGTGCTAGCACCGTTTTATGATGGTTTGTAGAAGTCTGCAAATAAACTCATGTCTATTGCCATAAACAAAATTCAAGTTAAAAGGGATCAAAGACCTCAACATCAATCCAGACACACTATACCTCTTAGAAGAGAAAGTATGAGGTAACCTTGAGCAAATTGGTATAAGAGACTGCTTCCTGAACATTATTCCAGTAGCACAAACACTGAGATATGCAATTAATAAATGGGACCTACTCCAATTTAGAAGCTTCTGTTAAGGCAAAGGACACAGTGGACGAGAACAAATGGCAGCCCACAGCCTGGAAATAGATTTTCATTAATCCTACATCTGACAAAAGGCTGAGCTCCAAAATGTACAAAAAACTCAAGAAACTAGTCAACAAAACACCACATAACCCTATTAAAAATTGGGTACAGATCTGAAGAGAGAATTCTCAATAGAGAAAATCAAAAAGTCTAAAAGACACTGAAGAAAGTGCTCAACATCGTTAGCTATCATGGAAATGCAAATCAAAACAACTTTTAGATACTATCTTTTTTCTGCCAGAATGGCTAAAATTAGAAACACCAATGACAACGCATGCTGGAGAGGATGTGGAGAAAGGGGAACACACCTCTACTGCTGGTGGGCATGCAAATTTGTACAGCCATTTTGGAGATGAGTATGGTGGTTCCTCTGGAAAATGGAATTAGTTTACCACAGGACCTGGAAATCCCCCTTTTAGGCATGTACCCAAATTATCTACATCCATGCAGCAAAGACATATGCTCAACTATCTTCATAGCATCATTATTTGTAATAACAAGAACCTTGAATAAGCTAAATGCCCCTCAACTGAAGAACGGATAAAGAAAATGTGGCACATCTACACAATGGAATGCTTCTCTACAGAAAAAAAGTATGGAATCTTGAAAGTCATAGGCAAGTGGATGGAACTTGAAGAAACCAACCTAAATAATGTAAAACACTCACAAAAAGAGGAACATTGTACGTACTCATTCATATATAGATTTTAGACCTAAACTAAATGATCAACATCCTATACTTCACACAGCCAGAGGAACTAGGAAAGAAGGGGAATTCTAAGAGATTCATATAAGGTCTCTCACAGAAGAGGGAAGGGACAAATCCACATGAGCACATGGGAAGTTGGGTCGCAGTGAATGGAGAGGGATCTAAGAGAAAGAGAAGAGAAGAGAGTAAAGCACGTGCAACTAGGAAGATTGAGTCATTGTAGGAATAGAAGACAGAAAAGAGAGAGTGAGAGAACATAAAATAGAGAGCCATTATTGGTTTGAAGAGAAAACTGAACATAAAGAAATATCTAGAGACCTACAAGTCTGACTCCAACTAACAATTTGAACAACAGTGGAAAGCCTACCATAAATGTCTTTCCTTGATAATGAGATCAACAACTAACTTATCCAACATCATGGAGCCCTCTTGTAGTACCTGTTGGAAAAAGAGGGAAACACCCATAACTGAAAACTGAGTCAAAATAGAAACCAAATGCAGAGAGAAAGTCAAGACCAGGTTGCAGAAATACATAGTGACAGCTGACCGGAACAAGGAGGATCTAAGGGGCCCTTCAACCTGATACCTGGGAATCCAACATGTGACTGACTCAGATCAAGTGGACATGGTTATTAGCTACAAGGCCTGAACAGTCCATGGGACCTCAGACAGTAGAACCGGGTTGTTTCCTGGTTCACAAAAATACCTTGCAGACACATCCCCCATGGAGGGAGAAAAGTCCTAGTCCCAACTTCAAATGAGTTGTCAGATTTACATGACCCCTCCTGGACAGAGTACCTGGATGGAGGGTGGGAAGGAGGGGAAGTCAGAGTTCCTGTGTTGGGGGGAAGAAGGGAAGTGGGAGGGAGGAGAGGAACTGCAATTGACATGTAAAATATAAATAATTAAATTAAAAAGAGAAACATCACTAAAATGCAAATTGAACATAATATTCCCACACTTATAATGGGAGACATCAACACCTCCCTATCACCAATGCAGACTTCCAGAGAAAAAATTAACAAGAAACAAAGAAACTAATAAATGTTATGACCCAATTTAATTAAAAAGTCATCTATAGAACATTCGAGCCTATCACAAAAGAATATACCTTCTTCCTGGCACCACATGGAACCTTCATGGCAACAAAACAAACCTCAACAGATACAAAAAATTGGGATAGTCCCATGTATTTTATCAGATAACCATGGTTTGTAGTCAGAATTAACAACACAAATTGCAGAAACCCTACAAATTCATGGAAATTGAACAATGATCAGATTAATCAGTCCTGAGTCAAGGAAGAAACAAAGAAAGAAATCAAGGTTTTCCTAAAATTCAATGAAAATCATGACAATACTCATCCATAATTATGGGATACTTTAAAGCAGGGAAGTTCATAGCACTAAGTGCCCACAGGAAGAATCTGGATAATAGTCACACTAGAGAATCAACAGCACACCTGAAAGCTGTAGTACAACAAGGACCAAACTCACCCAGGAGGAGTAGATGCCAGGAAGTAAGATTGTAATTAATAAAGTAGAAAGTAGGAAAGCATTGCACAGAATCAATGTAATGAGGGATTGGTTCTTTGAGACAATCAAAGATAAACGTACCTTTATCCAAACTAAAGATAGAGAGATAAAATGCAAATTAACAAAATTAGAAATGAAAAGGGGACATAACAATAGATCCTAAGGAAATCTTGAGACTGTTCAGGTCATAATTTGAAAATCCGTACTTCAAAAAAAAATGGAAAATTTAAATGAATAGGACAATTTTATGGATAGCTATCACTTACTAAAATTAAATCAAGAACAGATGAGCAATTGAAATAGGCCTGTAATATTAAATGAAATAGTAGTACTCATCAAAATTCTCCCAACCAAAAAAAAAAAAAAAAAAAAAAAAAAAAGCACTGAGCCAGATAGTTTCAGTGCGGAATTCTTCCTAAAATTCAAAGAAGAAGTAAAACCAATACTACTCAAATTGTTCCACAAAATAGAAGCAGAAGGTTCATTGACTACTCTTTTTATGAGGCTACATTACTTTGGTACCCAAAACACAAAGACACAAGACCAATATCCTTCACAAACTGATGAAAATTGAAAGTTCCATGTGTGGTCACTAGATGACAGTATCTCATTTTAAGTTAGGACATTTTCATTCTTTTCTTTTTCAGCACAAGCAGTGGTAGCAATGACATAATAGGCAATGTTCATCACGGAAAGGTAGATCTGTGACTCCCAGTGTGTTTATATTACTTTTAATATGGGATGAAGTACTCAGGAAAGATTACAGATGTTAAATTCAAGTAGAGAAATTTCAGAGAGAAGGAAGGAATTTTGTAAATCTAAAAGCTCTCCATGCAGTGGCCCCTTCTATTGGGAAGTCTCTGAGAGACAGATGCTTCTGTCAGGACTGGAAGAACTGAGTCCTACAGCTGAGGTACATACAATGTTTGTCTTTTTGTGACTGGGTTACCTCATGCATGATTCCTTATTCTATTTCCATTCATTTGCCAGCAAATTTAGATTTCATTGTTTTTTTTCCACTAAGTTATACTCCATTATGCAAATGTACCAAATTTTCTTTATCCATTCTTTAGTTGTATTGCACAATATTTAAGAGATATTTAAGGTGTAGGGGGTGGATAGCTCACTACAGTTACTATATATATATATATATATATATATATATATATATATATATATCACAAAACAATGTACAAAGATAGCAAAAATAATGTATTCTATAAAAGAATGAAAATGAAAGAACAAACACACAAGATCTGTCTCTAGTGAAGAACAAGAGCAAATTGCAAGAACTACATATCCAGTCCTAGGGTAAAGGCACAACAGAGATTACTATAGAGTTCTTTTAAGCTGGAAAGTTGAAGTCTGGTACACAATATATCTATCTAGAATGAGAGAACAAATTGTGTCAGTGCAATCTTCAGCCTCAGCAAAGGACTGAGAAGGAAGTTAACAATAATATTGTAGGCAGGATGTACAAGCAAGCAACTTCCAAAAGGTGGAGCAAAGACAGAAACAGCAGACTACCTGAACAGTCACCAGAGAGAGTCTCACAGCACCATAGTGGCAACCAGTTTTGCTAAGACCTAGAGTGTCTGACTGACCAACACAGAAGCAGACTTTCTCAGCATCTACTGAACTGTGCATATGATTTTTGTTTTCAGTTTATTTATATGGTGGATCACATTGAGAGATTTTCATATTTTGAACCATTCCTGCATCCATGGGATGTATCCTTTGATTCATTTTGCCAGTATTTTATTGAGCATTTCTGCATCAAGGTTAATGAGGGATATTGGTCTGTAGTTCTCTTTCTTAGTTGTGTCTTATGTGGTTTGGGTACCAAGGTAATTGTAGCATCGTAAAAAGTGTTTGGCAATGAACCTTCTGATTCTATTGTAAGGAACCTTCTCATTCTATTGTAATGAACCTTCTGATTCTATTGTGTGCAGCAATTTGAGAAGTATTGCTATTACCTCTTCTTTGAATTTCTGGTAGGATTCTGCACTGAAGTCATCAGACCCTGGTCTTTTTTAATTGGGAAGGTTTTAATGATTGCTTAATTTTTATTAGGTGTTATAGGTCTATTTAAATTGTTTAGCTATTCTTGATTTTGGTAAGTGATAGCTATCCAGAAAATCATCCATTTCCTAGGTAATTTTCAATTTTGTGGAGTATAGGTTTTCAAAGCATGACCTGAAAATTCTCTGGATTTCCTCGGTGTCTGTTGTGATGTCCACATTTTCATTTCTGATTTTGAGCATTTGCATGTTCTCTCCTTGTTTTTAGGTTAGTGTGGATAATGGTTTGTCTATCTTGTTGATTTTCTCAAAAAACCAACCCTGTGTTGCATTGATTCTTTTTATTGTTTTCCTAGTATCTATTTTATTGATTTCAGCCCTCAAATTGATTATTTCTTGATGTGTTCTCCTTGGGGGTGAGTTTGCTTCTTTTGGTTCTTGGGTATTCAGTTGTGCTGTTAATTCCCTAATGTGACTATCCTCAGGTTTTTTCATATGGGCACTTATTACAATGAATTTTCCTCATAGCACTGCTCTCAAAGTGTCTTGTAATTTCCTGTACTTTGTGTCTTCACTCTAGTTGAATTCTAGGAAATCTTTTCGTTCTTTCTTTGATTCTTCCTTGACTCAGGAATGTTGCAATAGCAGATTGTTCAGTTACCATGAGTGTGTAGGGTTTCTGTAGTTTGTGTTGTTGTTGTACTTAAACTTTAAAGCATGGTGTTTTGATAAGATCCATGGAACTATTTCAATATTTTTGTATCTGTTGAGGTTTTTTATGTAGCCTGGTATGTGGTCAGTTTTAGAGAAGGTTCCATGTCGAGTAGAGAAGAAGGTATATTCTTTTGTGATTGGATGGAATGTTCTATAGATGTCTGTTAAACCAAATTGGGACCTAACTTCTTTTGGTTCTTTTTGCTTCTTTGTTAAAGGTCTGTCTGGTGGTCATGTTTAGTGGTGAGAGTGGGGTGTTAAACATCCCTACTATGAGTTGTGAGTTTTGATGTTGGGATTGAGTTTCAGTAGCATATCTTTTAAGAATGTGCGTATCTCTGTATTTGAGTCATATATGTTCAGAATTGAGACATTGTGTTGATGTATTTCTCCTGTGATGAACATTAAATGACATTCTTCATCAATTTCAACTTATGTTTGTTTGAAGTCTAACTTGTTAGATATTAGGATAGCTACACCTGGTTGCTCCTTGGGTCCATTTGATTGGAAGATCTTTTTCAACACTGAGGTAATATCTGTGTTTGAATCTTAGATGTGTTTCTTGTATGCAGCAGAAGGATGGATTCTGTCTTCATACCTTTTTGTCAGTCTGTGTCTTTTTATAGGCAAGGGAAATTAAAGACCATTGATTATTAATTCTTGATTGTTATAGATTTGTTTTTGGTGATGGTATAGTGAGTATTTTTGCCCTACTTTTTCATTTGGGTTCTGGTAAATTGGAATTATCATTTGCCTATGTCTTTGTGACTGTAGTTAGCTTGCTTGGGTTGGACATTTCCTTCCAAAACTTTCTGTAGTGTTGGATTTATAGATATATATTTGTGAAAATCTGGATTTGTTTTGAATAAATTGTTTTCTCCATATATAGTGATTGAGAGTTTTGCTGGTTATAGTAGCCTGGGCAGGCATTCTTGGACTTTGAGTATTTGTAGAACATCTATACAGGACCTTCTGGCCTTCAGAGTTTCCATGGAGAAATCAGGTGTAATTTTGATAGGTATGCATTTATATGTTGCCTGTCTTTTTCATTTGCTACATTTAATATTCTTACTTTATTCTGTATGTCAAGTCTATTGATTATTATATGGTGAGGGAACTTTTTTTTTTTGGTCTAATCTATTTGTTGTTTGGTATACTCTTGTACTTTAATAGGCATATTCTTTTTCAGATTAGGAGTGTTTTCTTCAATTATTTTACTGATTCTGTTTTCTGCCTCTTTGAGCTGAGATTCTTTGCCTTGTTCTATGCCTATTATTCTTATGTGTTTATGTTCACATTCACCCTCCATTACAGGCCATTACCATTTATATGCTGGCTGTTAAGGAAACAGACATTAAGTACAGCTAAGTGTCTAAGTGAAGAATTTACCATCCGAGAGAAGGCAAAAAGGAGAAGAATATCTCCCCTAGATAGCACAGTATTGAAACATAAATGAGAGTGTAGCTCAGGTTTGCAGCAATTGGCTAGAACACACATGGTTCTCAGTCCTCTACTTAGGACAAAAAAAAAAAAAAAACAAAGAAAAAGAAAAAAAATGAGAAAATAATAACAGATAAGCTACACAGAAGAAAATAAAATAATTCCATTAATTCCCTTCTTCCTTCACTTCACTTCCATTTGAGTATTTGACTGATCAAGTAAAAGTAATAAAATCAAATTCCTCATGTTCTGGCTCTTTAGGCCTTGAGATGGCCTTGTGGGTAAAAATGAATGTTGCCAAACCTAAAGGCCTAAATCTTCTAGACTCACAAAATTAGGACAGAACAATTCAAATCCCCATTTGTCACCCGACCTCCATGTATGTACAATGGGAAGGATGCACCTGCTTACACAGACACTAACAAATAAATTATTAATAATGTATAAACAGGTCACTCAATTCTTCAAGAGATTATCTCTCTAACCATTCACTTTTCTTCATAGTTTTGTATATCAATGAAAGAATTGCAAAGGTGGAGTTTTCTTAGGACTCAGGAGACCATCAAAAAAGAAGAGGATGTTCTTGTGTTTATGTGAATAATGAGGTCACATTTGAGGAATGTTCGCTATATAAGAGACAGTATTTTGAGGCGATTTACTAATATTATCTCCTATTCTACACAATAATCGTGAACCACACACCAAGGAAATCGCAGGATTAAAGAATTATTGGAGCTGGCTTTGAAAAGTCATACATGCTCTAATGTGAATCTCTATATGCTTGTGGAAACTGATTCAAATAAGATGTTCAAGTGAACACTGAGAAGCAAAAACAAGAAAGAAATTACTAGTGCAATTCTTGGGATGGAATAGGAGATTGGAAATGGGAAATCAAAGCAGAAAATATGAAGGAAAACAAAGTTGTATTTTAGCTTAAATGAGCACTCCCTCGAGGTAATGCTAAATACTACCAATAAAAAATCACTTTTTTTTGTGCTAAACATGATCATGTCTCCATCTCCAAACTATAGGATTATAAGCAGCTGTTGAAATTCTATTGAGACATGGCCATTGGTGGTACCTGCTTTTAATCCGAGCACTTTAGGCTGAGGCAGGCAGATCTCTGTGAGTTTGAGACCAGCTTGGTAAACAACAGCTAGTTTCCAGACAATCTCCAAAGCAATACAGAGAAACCCTGTCTCAAAAAAGCAATCAAACAAACAAACAAAAAAATAATTCTATTAAGGAAACTAAGAAAATGAATCATCAAAATGCAACCAGATCAAACATGCCATGTTTACCTTGCTGTTTACCCAATGTATGCATTTGACCAGTGTCACTATTGACCTACAACACAGGTGTACTGGAGTGTCATGATTCTTCTGCAAAAAGGAATATTAGTTTGAGCCAAAATCCAGCACCAGCCAGCACTGCCCTGAAACCACATGACCCAAAGTGATAAACTGAACTTGGGCATGTTGAGTTGGTGCCCCATTTTGCAACTTGGTTTGGTTCACTGGGCACAGAACACACAGGTAGCACTACTCTGAGTTCCTGCGGGAAAGATCCTTGACCCCAAAATCTGGGCCTCTGCTAAAGAAAGAGGCCTCAGCTGGAGAGTTTCAGTTTCCAGTGAAATCTCACTATCCTGCAAAACCGTCCCAAGTCCCAGCTCAGCCCTTGTCCCCTTCTGCCAGCTATTGGACAGAGGTGAGTCTAGGCCCAATCGGGGCTGCCTGTCCCCTACAAACAGTTTCCCCTCCTCCCCTGCCCAAACTCCCTGGGTTGGCCCCTGATTCTGCTGCTCCTGTCGCCGGTCCCTTCAAGAGCACCCTTGGATCTCTGATACACTCACACCCATTCCCACTGCCAGCCTACCCCCCCTTCCCTGTGCCCTACCCTACCCACGGTCCTGCTGCTCTGGTTGAGCACTGGGACAGAGGGTGGAGCCAACAGTCCACCCTAATTCGGAGACTTCTCAGAGCAACTCTGAGCGAAGGAGACCTGCCTATCCACGCGGGACAACCCGTAATTTCCACCTGCTTGATCTCTGACCACAACTCCAGTCCTCTGCTGAAGTCCTGGTCCCCTCCCAGAGATCTGCCTGTGTCTGCTGGACCACTGTGAGTACCTACTGGCATATTCTACTGGATCATCATCCTTGACCCCATCCCTGGGTGCCTGTCTGCGTAGAAACCTCCTAGAGAGCTTGGATCACATAGAGCTACAGATATTGAATCTCAGACCCACAAAAGCCCATCTGGGAAGTACCAATACTTTCTGTAGGGCTGGATTTGTAGATACATATTGGGAAAATTTGGTTTTGACATTAAATATCTTGTTTTCTCTATCTATAGTGATTGAGAGTTTTGCTGGATATAGTAGCCTAGGCTGGCATCCGTGTTCTCTTAATACTTGAAGAACATCTATCCAGGACCTTCTTGCCTTGAGGGTTTCCATGGAGAAGTCAGGTGTAATTTTGATAGGTCTGCCTTTATATGTTACCTTTCCTTTTTCCTTTGCTGCTCTTAATTCTTTCTTTATTCTGTATGCTAGGTGTTTTGATTATTATATGTTGAGGGGTCTTTTTTTCTTTGGTCCAGCCTATTTTGGGTTCGGTATGATTCTTGTCCTTTCTTGGCATGCCATTCTTCAGATTTGGAAAGTTTTCTTCAATGATTTTGTTAAATATGCTTTCAGCACCTTTGGCTGGGCTTCCTCACCTCCCTCTATGCCTTTTCATGGTGTCCCACATTTCCTGGCTGCTTTGTGTTAAGGATTTGTTGGATTAATGATTTTCTTTGGTCGTTGAACCTATTTCTTCTAGTTTATCTTCTGGACCTGAGATTCTCTCTTTAATCTCTTGAATTCTGTTGGTTATGCTTGCATCTGTAGTTCCCGATTTTTTGCCCAGTTTTTCTATTTCCAGCATTCCTTCAGTTTGTGTTGCCTTTATTTTGTCTATTTCAGTTTTCAAGTCTTGAATCATTTCATTCACCTGCTTAATTGCTTTTTTTTTCTTGGCTTTCTGTACTTTCTTTGCTTTCCTTAAGGAACTTGTTCATTTCTTCCACTATTTTGTTTGTTTTTTCCTCCATTTCCTTAAGGGATTTTCTCACATTTTCTTTGAGGGCCTCTATCATTTTTATGACCGAATTTTTTAAGTAATTCCCTTCTGCTTCCTCTGCTTTGTTGTTTTGTTCCATTCTAGTTGGTGTAGATTCCCTAGATTCTGGTGGTGCCATGCTTGTCTTTCTGTTGTTAGGTGTTTTCTTGTATTGCCTTCTTCCCATAGCTTCTTCCAGTAGGTGTTGGTGGGGTCTACCCCTCTTTCTATGGTACTTCCCAGGTGGGCTTATGTGGGTCTGAGGTTCAATATCTGTAGCTCTGTGTTGTCCAAGCTCTCTAGGAGGTTTTACACAGACAGGGACCCAGGGATTGGGTCAAGGATGAGGATCCAGTAGTAGATGCAAACAGGTACTCACAGTGGTCCTGTAGAGATAGTCAGATCTCTAGGAGGGGCCCAGGACTCCAGCAGAGGACTGGAGGTGGGGTCAGAGACCAAGCAGGTGGATATTACAGGTAGTCATGCCTGGGTAGTCAGGTCTCCTTTGTTCAGAGTTGCTCCGAGAAGTCTCTGAAGTCTCTGAGGTGTTGGCTCCACCCTCTGTTCCAGTGCTCAACCAGAGTGGCAGGACCGTGGGTAGGGTAAGGCACAAGGTAGGGGGGGTAGGCTCGCGGTGGGTATGGGTGGGGGTGTATCAGAGCTCCAAGGGTGCTCTCCGTGGGGACAGAAGACAGGAGCAGCAGGATCAGGGGTCAAGCCAGGGAATTTGGGCGGGGGTGTTTGTGAAGAGGTTGTAGGGGACAGGCAGTCCCAATTGGGCCCAGACTCACCTCTGGCCAATAGCTGGCAGAAGATGACAAGGGCTGAGCTGGAACTTGGGATGTTTTTGCAGGATAGTTGGATCTCATTGGAAACTGGAACTCCCCAGCTGAGGCCTCTTTCTTTAAGACGTTTATTCTTGTCTTTTATTATCGTGACAGCCTTTCTCATCTGTACATAGTATTCTTTTTAGTATTTTTTCGTGGTACTGACTTAAGAGATCAGGAATTGCTTAGTTTGTGCTTCTCCTGGAGTCTGTTTAGTCCATCCATTTAAGGGATAAGTAACATTACTAGATATAGAAAACTTGGCTTGCAGTTATTTACTCTTGAGGCCAGAATTATATGATCCTGTACTTTCTTGACCTTTACTTTTCTCCTGAGTTGTGATGTGATGCTGATTGCTTTGCTGCTGTAAGTAACATGGGTTTCCTCTTACAGCTTCGTGTATTCTTTCTTTGGTCTCATTCAGTGGAAGAGGTTCTTTTCTGGTCATACTGGGAGTTCTAGATATTTCCTGACCTTAGATGGCTATAACTTCCCCAAATATGGGGATGGGACTTTCAGCTGTAATTTCATTGAATGTGTTTTGGGGGCTTTCTATGCTGTTTCCTGATAAGTTTACTCCTGCTTGATCTAGTGTGCTATCCCCTGGATCCTTAGGGTATGCCATATACTGGGTCAAATTTGTTGTAGGCAGAAGTCTCTGTTCCTCAAGTCTCTCCAAAAGCAAACAATATTATGAATATTTGACCAACAGCTCAGATTTGTTACTAACTTTTACATTTTAATTAACTCATATTTTTATTTTATCTAGACTTTGCCATGTGGCTTGGTATCTTTTCTCAGTACTGTATATTCATCTAGGTTCTCTCTGCATCTGCTCAATACTCCTTTGACTTTGCCCTTCCTCTTTCTAGCATTCTATATTTGGCTCCCCCCATAACCTTTTCCTATCCAGCTACTGGATTATCATATTATTTATCAAACCAATCACATTGACATATTCACACAGTGTAAAGGAGTATTCCACAGGTGGTTGTTTACAAGGTTAGTAGAAAGAGGAGAACTTTTCGGCTTGTGAATATAAAAATTCAGTGACTACTGCTCTCATTGGAGGTGAAATTTGACTACAATGTCTCTCCTATGATGACTCACCACCACAGTACCATGAATAAGCTAGTGCAGCAGTCCTTTACCCACCATCTGGTGTGCAAATACCAGATTTCCCATTTTAAGCTATGCAGGCAGGTTTTCTTTTAGATATCTCTTTTATATGTGCGTGTGTTTCTTACATGTATGTCTGTGTACCTTGTGTCTTCAGTGCCTGTAGAAGCCAGAAGTGGGCATTGTATCCCATGGAATTGGAGGTAAATGCAATTGTGAATCACCACATAGGTGCTGGGAACCAAAGCCTGTTAGAAGTGTTTCTAAATCGAAAGCTTTATCCTCAGATCCATGTGGATTTGGTGATGGAACCATAGGCAGACCATTAGAATTATATCATAAGCGTGAGACTATGTTAGCCTATTATTAAACTTTTGAAAGCAAGAGAGACAGGAACTGGTGAGCTTGACTGGTCATGCTATGATTCCCAATCCCTTTCTTCCCCATGTTGAAATGCACAAAGAATGTGCCCATCAGCTGCTACTTTCCTGTTGTTTAACTGCCCAGCTTCCAGAAGTATGTGCTAGCTAAATTTTTATCTTTTGTAAATTACCTGATCTGTAATATTAAGTTATACCAACAGAAAATGCACTAAGACAGATGATTAACTCTGCAATTGTTATGTTGCTGGCAGTTTTGTATCTTAGTTCAAATTATGAAAATCACTTTATCTTAGTTTCACTCAAAGAAATTGACTAAGTTCCACATTCATTCTTGTTCCTCAACTTATATAGAAATGAATGGCCTTCAGATCTAAGTGCACTTATTTGATTTATAATTATTTTCATTTTCAGAGAGCATGAATCTCAGAAGCTGAGAAGGTACTTATAAATAAGCAGAAAATACTTTTGACAAAAACAAAACAAGCAAAAAGGTTTATTTTATTTTATCTGTATGTGTGTATCCCTGAGTGTATGTTTGGATAACACATATGTTCTTGAGCCTGCAGGGTTAGATCTTCCGAACTAAAGACTAAGGCAATTGCAAACTTCTGTTTGGGTGCTGAGAACTGAACACAGGTCATGAGCAAAACCAGTAAACACACATAAAGGCTGTGCCATCTATTTGACCCTTACTCTTTACTTTTTCTTTTCTTTTCTTTTTAGTTTTTCTAGACAGGGTTTCTTTATATTGCTTTGTAGCCTATCCTGCAACTAGCTCTGAAGACCAGGCTGGCCTCGAATTCATAGGGATCCACTTGCTCCTACCTCCTGAGTGCTGGGATTAAATTCATGGGCCAACATAGCCCCACTTCTTAATCATTTTCTTATGGATTTATTTATTTATTATGTATAGTGCGCTATCTACATATTTTCCTGCACCAGAAGAGGGCTCCAGATCTCATCATTGATGGCTGTGAGCCAACATGTGGTTGCTGGGAATTGAACTCAGGACCTCTGAAAATACTATTAATGCTCTTAGACTTTACACCATTTCTCTAACCTCCTCTTACTCACATTTTAAGAGTTTAGCTCAGTTTATAGACTAATTCAGCTGTATAGCCACCAGTTTCATATTTAGAACATTTTTTTTATCAATCAAATGCTACTGTGTCCTCTATCTTTTTTCCCCCTATCATTTACCTTAAAGAAATAATGATCTAACCCTTGTATTTGATTTTCATACGGATAGCATACAATGAAAACAATTGCATTGTATGCCATAATACGAAGGATGCAATTTATATCCATATTATACTATGTATTAGCATTTGGTTCTATTTTGGTAAATATAAATTTAATCAAGTTTATTATAGTATAATTCATATAGATAACATTCATAGTTGATATATGCATTTAACACTGACATATCCTTCACCCCTGCCCCACCCACATCGACCTCCTATCCCATCCATGTTCTGCTCCGCAGGAAGGGAGAGTCCTTCTATGGGAGAGCTTCAAAGTTGTACATCTTTTGAACAATGCCTAATACCTCCCACATGTGTCTAGGCTGAGAGTGTAACTCTCTAGGTGGAATGGGATCCCAACGTGCATCTTTACACTAGGGATAAATATTGATCCACTACCAGAGGCCTCATAGACTACCCAGTCCACTTAATTGACACCCAGTTTCCAGGGGTCTGGGTCAGCCCTATGCTGGTTTTCCAGATATCAGCCTGGAGTCCATGAGCTCCCTTTGTTCAGATCAGCTGTTACTCTGGGTTTCTCCAGCCTGGTCCTGACCCATTTGCTCATCAATCCTCCCTCTCTGGAATTGGATTCCAGGAGTTTGGCTCAGTTTTTAGCTATGGGTATGTGCTTATGCTTCCACCATGAACTGGATGAAGGCTCTAGGATGGCATATAAAATAGTCATCAATCTCATTATAGGGGAAGAGTAGACTCTCCATTATTGTTTAGATTCTTAGTTGGGGTCATTCGTGTGGAATTCTGGATATTTACCTGGTGTCAGATTTCTCTTTAAATCTGTAATGGTTCCATCTATTATGGTACCTCCTTTCTTGCTCTACTGTATTCCCTCCCCTACACTCAGTCTTCCTGGCCCTCGTATTCTCCTCTCCCATTCTCTTCCTCTTCATTACCCTCTTCTACTCCCATGCTGCCAATTTGCTCAAGAAATCTTCCTTCCCCCTTCTCTGGGGGGAGCATGTATGTCTCACTTAGGGTCCTCCTTGCTTCCCAGCTTCTCTGGTGGTGTGGATTGTAAGATGGTAATCCTTTGCTCCAAGTCTCATACCCATATATGAGTGAGAACATAGCATAGCTTACCTCACTCAATATGGGTTTTTCTATTTCCATCCAATTTGCTGTGAATTTCAAGATTCCGTTGTCCTTTTCACTGAGTAGTACTGCATTGTGTAAATGTACCACATTTTCTCTATTCATTCTTCAGTTGAGTATCATTTGGGTTACTTTCAGGTTCTGGCCATTCCAAAATCGAATGCTTCTAGGAACATAGTTAAACAGATGTCCTTGTTGTATGAGTGTGCATCATTTGGGTATATGCCTCAGAGTGGAATTGCTGGATCTTGAGGTAGACTGATGCCCATTTTCCTAAGGAACCACCCTACTGATTTGAAAAGTAGCTGTATGAGTTTGCATTTCCACCAGCTGTGGAAGAATGTCCCCCTTTCTCCACATCCTCTCCAGCATAAACTGTCTTTGGTGCTTTTGATTCTAGTCATTCTGACAGGAGCAACATGGTAACACAGAGTTTTTGAATTTGCATTTCCATGATGGCTAAAGATATTGAACACTTTCTTAAGTATCTTTCAGCCATTTTAGAATCCTCTATTTAGAATTCTCTATTTAGTTCAGTACCTTACTTTTTAATAGGGTGATTTGATACTTCGCTTCTTGAGGTAACGGTTTGCTGGCATGTGGAATACTGTAATACTCACTAGTGAAGTTTGGACTGAAGTGAAAACACTGATATTGTATGACTGCTCTTAATATCAGTAGTAAGTGAAAATGATGCACTTTTTACTTTATAGATTCCTATCATCTACACATTTTCTTTTAGAAATATTTCCATTTTTTATCCTTAGAAATTTAATTTTTTTTTTGAATTCCAGATGTGACAAATTAGAATGTAGAGATGACAAAGTGGAAAATGCTTCCAAAGCAAACAGTTACACACTGTGACACTATGCGCCTGGTATCTGAAATGACTGTGCTCTCAAAAGAGCACCTTTCTTTCTCTTGCTTGGTTTAGTCTTTGCTTTCAGTTGTCTCTGTTTAGGTAGGGAGGTGTTTTGTTTTACATTTCAGGAGGTTTTATTTTGTTATCAGACAGGATCTCAGACAGGTGTAAAGCCCTGGCTATTATGGAACTCAGTATATAGACCAGGCTTGCCTTGAACTTAGAAAGATCTCCCTATCTCTGCTGTCTGAGTGATGAGAATAAAGGGGTGCACTGCCTGGCAATAGCATAAAGCAGTGTACTGCCTAGCAATAGCAGCTCTATGTTTCCCTTGTTAATATGAAAACAATGTTGACGTCTTGTGTTATGATTTTCTTTGAATATTTTATAAAGTAAACTGTTTCTAGCCAACACTGAGATGCTGTCTAGAGTTACTATAATGATCAATTTCTGAAGGACAAATAAATTAGATTATTGCCTTTAGTAGTTTTTCTAAAAATTTTTTCTTGATGTCATTATACTGATTTTAATCACTTTCATAGATTAAAGAGTCATCCTTAAAGTTACCCCAAGTTTTGTGTTATTAAATCTGTAGTTGGTTACAACAACCTGAATGAAAAAAGAAGGAAACGAAAGGACATAGCTGCTGATAGGGATGGTGAAGCAGAAAGTGTATTGTAGAAAAAATGGAGAAAGTAGGTAGACACTGGGACATCTGGGAGAGTCAGGCTGAGCTGGACCATGTGGGAGGAGGTGAAGGTGAAGGCGGAAGGGTGAGAGGGAAACAGGTGCAACAGCTAGGAGGCGGGAGTTACTAAAAGGTCAGGTAACCAAAATGCCTGAATTATAAAAGGGAAGGTATGCCAGCCGGATATTGTAACGGGGAACTGAGAGATACTGGGAGAACCTGGCAGCTAGTTCCAAGTTGACATGCTCATAGACACTTAGCATTCATCCCAGGTTTGAAAATGAACAGTACCATACAGGAGTTTGTATCATAACTATTCATTTGTTTTCTTGCATTTTATTTAGGAGTTTTCTATTAGAGAGGTATTTTGACACTGAAATTATCTAAAACTTTAAAGAATTTTACAAAGTTTTCGTTTGATTTGCTTTGGTTTTTTGGGACAGGGTTTCTCTGTGTCACAAATCTGGCTGTCCTTGGACTCACTTTATACACCATGATGTCCTTGAACTGTTCACAGAGATCTATGTATTTCTGGCTCCAGTGCTGGGAGGTATGCTGTGGGAACCCACACAATTCGCCATTACAAGATGGCGCCGAAGACTGTTGTAAACAACCGTTTTTGGCGTGTGCCCTCCTCGAGTCTGCCTGGCAACAGCTATGCACCAATCCCAGACTAACTAGTGTCCTTTCAGGAAGGAACGCCCATCCTGCCTAGATATAAGCCGCTCCCTTCCTTGCTTGCTTGCCCCTCATCTCCAGCTCTCCCTCAATCAAGAAGTGCTTCAATAAAGTGTGATCAGAGAAGGATCCTCGTGGTCTTCTTCCCCTGTGGGTCAGGGGCGTGCCACAGCTGGTGCCGAAACCCGGGACGTGCATTCAGCGGACACAAGTGAGGGGCCAAAAAGGATCCAGAACTCTACAAACGAAGCGGCGACGTTGGTAAGTCCTCTCAGGTATGTTGATCAGCGGGGTTGATCCTGGTGTGTTCGCTCTAATTTTTATCTGTTTAGTGATTGTGGTTCTTTTCTGCTGTTTTTGGTTGCGGTGTCACAAACCCGGTGAGGAGTGCCTTTGCTGTGTAAAGTGAAAGTAAGACCGTTGTACATAAAGCGGCATTTCCTACCATATCGTAAGTCCCTCGTAAATAAGTGGGCAATATGGGTAATAACTTGGGTGCCGGTCCAGGAGCCTGTGATTTCTCTGGCCCAATACAGAGCCTGTTAAAACAACGAGGCTTAAAGATATCTTCTAGCACGATACATACTATAGTCAAGGATATCGACAAGATAGCACCCTGGTTCGCAGTCTTCGGCGACCTCACTCTTGATTGCTGGGAGAAACTTGGGAAAGATCTAGAGACCACTAAGCAGGAGGATCGGCTTGGTAAGGGAACGTTTCCTCTATGGAGGCTGGTACATTCATGTCTCAGAGACGGCAGAAATATGGATATGATTAAGCAAGGACGTAGAGCATTAGCTGAGCATCAGGATAGCCTATCTGAAGCCGAGTCACAAGGAGAGGGGAAAGAAAGGCCTAAAAACAATAAGGATAAAAAGGAAAAGAAGAAAACTATGTCCAAGAAGGATAGTAAAAGTGAAGAGGGGAATACAACAAAAAACCCTTTGTACTGGATGAATTTGCTAATTTAGAACTTTCAGATAGTGAAGAAACAGATAAAGAGGACATAACTGCGCAGGAGGAGGAGGAGTTAGAGGAGGCTGCTGTAGAATTTGAGGAAGAAAGATATGAACAGCGGCCAAGACAGACTTTTGCCAAGTCACGTGCGGGACCTATGGCGCCTTCGGTTCCGCACTCTGTCTTGGCTCCATCCCCTTATCGTCCTTCCGGTGGGGGATGTCACTTTATTAGTGGGAAGACCTGGGCGCGTCTTGCGTCTGCCTTTCCGGTGTTTCAAGATCCTCAGACTGGCAATAGATATCATGAACCTGTCCCATATAAGCAGTTGAAAGATCTTGTAGAGGCATCAAAGGCCTATGGAGTAAATGCTAATTACACTCTTACATTGTTGAATAGAATTGCCAATCAAGCTCTCACACCATCAGATTGGTTTGAGATTGCGAGAGCAAGTCTATCCATGGGACAATATTTGGATTTTAGATCTATTGTCACCGATACAGCCCATGTGCAAGCTCGGTTAAATGCCCAGAATCAACACCAACATTGGACTGCAGATATGCTCTTAGGACAGGGACAGTGGGCAGCAAATCAAACGGCTTTTCCGATAGAAGTTTATGCACAAATAAATGATATTTACCAAAGGGCTTGGAAAACTCTGCCCAACAAAGGGGAGGTCTCTGGAAATTTAACAAAGATCATCCAAGGACCTAACGAACCATTTTCAGATTTTGTGGCAAGAATGTTGGAAGCTGCAGGAAAAATATTTGGAGACAAGGAAACAGCCATGCCCCTAGTCCAACAGTTAGTTTTTGAGCAGTCCACTGAGGTATGTAGGCAGGCTATCACTCCCTGGAAAGGAAAGGGATTAGAGGCCTGGCTAAAGGCATGTAGAGAGATAGGTGGACCTTTGACTAATGCAGGGTTAGCTGCTGCAGTAGTAGCCGCTACCCGCAGAACACAAGGAGGTAAGACAGGAAGCTGTTTTTCATGTGGACAACAGGGTCATTTTAAGAAACAGTGCCTGCGGCAAGCTGGTCGATCAAAAAACGATAGTCAAGGAGCCGCTAGACAGCCTGGACTATGTCCAAGATGTAAGAAAGGAAAACACTGGGATAATGAATGCAGGTCAATAAAAGATATAAATGGACAGCCCATCCCTCAGAATGCTCAACAGCTGCCAAAAAACGGGATGAAGGGCCCCCGTCCCCAGGGCCCGAAAGTTTTTGGGGCAGTTCAGGAACCCAACATGAGACCTCCATTACCCCCAGGAGAGCAACACCAGGCTCCGCAGGGTTGGACCTCCGTGCCACCACCGGACTGGTACTAACACAAAAGATGGGGGTACAAGCCATAAGCACGGACATGTCCGGACCCCTAGAGGAGGGAACAGTAGGTCTAGTGCTGGGGCGTTCATCTTCGACCATGAGGGGATTGTTTGTTCTACCTGGTGTCATTGATTCGGATTATATGGGAATTATTAAGGTATTATGTCATGCTCCCTTTGGTATCATTTCTATAGCCCCAGGAGACAGAATAGCACAATTGTTAGTTTTGCCATCAATGCATAATAAGTTTCCTGCAAAAACACAAGAGCGAAATGAAAAGGGATTTGGCTCTACTGGAGTTGATTTAGCATGTCTCTCCTTGGAGTTAAATGATAGGCCCATTATACAGTTGGAAATTGAAGGAAAGAAATTTTCGGGTCTTTCGGATACGGGAGCTGATCGGAGCGTCATGAGGCATCAGGATTGGCCTAAACATTGACCCTTACAAGTTTGTTCTCAAACACTACAAGGACTGGGCTACGCACAAACACCTTCCCTAAGTGTCAAAGAGTTACAATGGAGAACAAAAGATCAGCAAGGAAAATTTAAACCTTTTGTTGTTGATCTCCCCATCAATCTCTGGGGACGAGATATTCAGCAGCAAATGAAGTTAATATTAACCAATGATTATTCTGATGCCAGTAAAGAAATGATGAAAGCTCAGAGATTTACACCCGGGGCAGGCCTTGGAACTAGATTACAGGGTAGGAATTCACCAATAGAAGCAGTTCAGAAATTAGACAGAAAAGGATTGGGTTTTTCCTAGGGGCCGCTGAGGAGATGTTATCTATTCCTTGGAACACAAAACGGGCTGTGTGGGTGCCTCAGTGGCCCCTGTCACAGGAAAAACTACTAGCAGCCAAAGAATTAGTGAAGGAACAGTTATTATTAGGCCATATTGAACCTTCCACCTCTTCGTGGAATACTCCTATTTTTGTAATAAAGAAAAAAACCAGGAAAATGGAGATTATTACATGACCTTAGAGCAGTTAATGCACAAATGCAAATCATGGGAGCTATTCAGAGGGGGCTCCCTTTGCTCTCTGCTTTGCCTAAAGCTTAGCCTATTTTTGCCATAGATATTAAGGATTGCTTTTTTTCCATACCGTTACATCCTAAAGATAGAGAAAGGTTTGCCTTTACGGTACCTTCCACCAATCATGAACAACCAGATGAAAGATTCCAATGGAAAGTTTTACCACAGGGAATGGCTAATAGCCCTACTATGTGCCAATTGTATGTGGATGCAGTTCTTCAACCAGTAAGGAATAGCCATCCTACTGTTAGATTCGTCCATTATATGGATGATATTTTAATGACAGCATCTTCTCAACAGATTCTTGATAATGCTTATACTGCTCTTGTAAAAACCCTGGAATCAAAAGGGTTGTTTATTTCCCCTGATAAGGTACAGCAATCTAATGTGATTAAGTTTCTGGGAGCATCCATCCATCCTCTTCAGGTAAGACCGCAAAAGGTCTGCATTAGAACTTCACACCTGAAAACCCTGAATGATTTTCAACAATTATTGGGGGATATTAATTGGTTGCAAGGATATTTGTCTATCCCTCGTCATGAGCTTCAGCCTCTGTTTTCTATATTAGAAGGTAATCCAGATATTAACTCTCCCAGGTCCCTTACCCCCCTAGGTGAAGTTGCAATTTGTAAAGTTGAAGCTGCTATTGAAAAGGCAAGTTTAGACAGATTAGATCCAGAAAAACCATTGAAGTTATGCATTTTAAAAACAAAGACTTATCCAACAGGTGTATTGTGGCAAGAAGGTCCTCTTTGGTGGCTTCATGGTCACTCACTTGGAGCAAAGACAGTACAACATTACCCTACCTTAGTGGCTATCCAAGCATTGACAGGGTTAAATTTAGCCTCATGCATTTTGCAAAAAATCCAGATGTTTTAATTGTCCCCTGTACCAGGCAACAGGTTGAAGTACTTGCAGGAACAATAGATGATTGGGCAATTTTAATGTGTGGCTTTTCTGGTATAATAGATAATCATTATCCTAAGAGTGATTTATTATCATTTGTTAATAAAGATCTAGTGTATTTTCCTAAAATAACCTCCACTACGCCCTTGGTGACTGCCATTACTATATTCTCTGATGGGTCAAAAACAGGCAAGGGGGCTTATGCAGTTCAAGGACAAGAACCCGTAGTTTATAATTTTCGCCCTGATGCACCTCAAGTGGTGGAATGTCAAATGGTTTTAAAGATTTTTGAAAGATTTGATGAACCTTTTAACTTGTTCTCAGATTCATTATATGTGGTTAATGCGGTTGCCAATTTGGAAGTTGCTGCTAATATTCGTTCATCGAGTATGGTAGCACCTATTTTAGTACAAATTCAAAATAGTATTTTAAAAAGAAAGCATCCCTTCTATATAGGTCATATTCGGGCCCATTCTTTACTTTCGGGACCGATGACGGCCATGAATGATTTAGTGGATAAAGCAACAAGGTCTGCAATTATGACCGCATTGGATCCTTTGGAATCCGCAAAACAATTTCATCGCTTATACCATGTTCCCACTAATACCTTAAGGTTAAAGTTTCATATTTCTCGGAGCACGGAAAGAGATATAGTGAAGAATTGCATGTCATGTGTTCCTTTTCATCATCCGCCGCATATTGGAGTAAATCCTAAGGGCCTAAAACCACTATCCCTATGGCAAATGGATGTTACACATGTACCTGAATTTGGAAAATCTAAATATCTCCATGTGTCAGTAGACACATGTTTGGGCATTATACATGCCACGCCTTTATCAGGAGAGAAGGTTTCTCATGTGAAAACCCACTGCCTTGAAGCCTGGGCAGCATGGGGCAAGCCACACAGAATAAAAACGGACAATGGTCCAGCTTACACTTCTCGTGGCTTCCAAGAGTTCTGTGCTCGCCTTGAAGTTTCCCATACCCTGGGATTGCCATATAACCCCCAGGGGCAAGGTGTTGTTGAGAGAGCCAACAGGACAATTAAGGAATTACTACAAAAACAAAAAGGGGGAATAGCAGAACATGCTACCCCACGAGAAAGAATATCCTTAGTCCTCTTTACACTTAATTTTTTGATTTTGAATGACTCAAATCAGACTGCTGCTGATAGACATGCACAATCAGTCTCGGTTCCACAAGCACAGGTCATGTGGAAAGATGTATTGGATAACAAATGGTATGGACCGGATCCTGTTATTCAGAGATCCAGGGGATCTGTTTGTGTTTTCCCGCAGGACCGTACAGATCCAATTTGGGTTCTGGAGAGGCTGATTCGAAAAATTGACAATGAAGAGGAGAAGGATGTCAGCACTGACGATATTCTGGAGGAAAAGGATGATGCTGTGGTTACTAATCCATCTGACCCATGCCAATGCAGAATATTTTTGGTCATTTACCCGAACATGGCCAATACCTGTGCCTGTAC
This sequence comes from Phodopus roborovskii, assembly GCF_943737965.1. NCBI lineage: Eukaryota > Metazoa > Chordata > Mammalia > Rodentia > Cricetidae > Phodopus > Phodopus roborovskii. Next base: position 95,053 of record NW_026126178.1, on the reverse strand, counting down.
ATAATGTATCCTCAATCTTCCCTCAGTTCTATTCTACCCTTTGTCATTTTGGGGTCCCCTGCAAAGCGAAAGACAAAGTTAATGAGGAACAACAGGCGTTTAATCAATCTCGAGTGCCCCTGCAAGGAACGCTCTGTTTTTCTAAAGATACCAATGTGTCCCCTTGTGTCCTTGTGCAAAGACAGGTGTTGTCAGCATTTGAAGACCCATTAAGATCCTTGACCCCAGATTTCGAAGTAAAGATGTTGCATGAAGCATTGTCTCAAATAGCATCAGGCGCTTTGAGTGGCTCAGGTACCGGAACTAATGGCAGCCCAGTGATTAATGTTACTACATATTGGATGAATATGACTTTTATTGGCCCAAAAGTTAGTAGGCATAATAGCTATGGGTCATACAACGGATCTAAGCCCACACATCTTTGTCCCAATGTGTTTTCTGAATATCCGCCTGAATTTCTTGATTGTAGAGGAAAATATTGTAAAATAGTTCCCATCTCATCAGGACTTTGGTTTACGCCAGATTTGATGAGATATCAATATAAGAATAATTCCACAAAAACGGGTTGGCCCTTATCGTCCTGGATCCTCATTAATTCCAAGGGTGCTGCTTGTGACCTCTCTCCATTAGTTAATCTAGAGGATAGTAAAGTGGAACTTTACAATGTAACTGGAAGTCTGAACACCACCAACAAGAAGCTTACAGTATCATGGGCACACAAACAACATGATATTTCCTATCCCAGAGGCAGGGTATGTGTAGATCCACCATTTTTGTTTTTGCTTTTTAATTATTCTCAGGACTTGGTTGATTGTGAGAACCAGACTTGTGTCATCAGTCAATGCTGGGGTGCTGAATATTATAACTCAGCATTGGTTATGCGTCTGCCAATTTTTGTACCTATTCCTGTAAAGGCAGACCCAAACAATTTTCCTGTAGCCACTCTGTTCAGACAAAAAAGGGCCTTTGGTATTACAGCAGCCATAGTTACGGCTATAGCCGTCTCTGCAGCCGCTGTGGTTACTGCCGGAGTAGCTATGGCAAATCAAGTGCAGACCGTTCAACAAGTTAATGAGGTGATACAAAAAACTTCTAGTGCTCTTTATGTTCAAGAGAAGGTAAATACTCACTTGGCTTCAGGAATACTTATGCTCAATAAGAGGATAGAATTATTGGAAGGGAACATACAAGATCTTTTTGATATTATGACAGTGAGTTGTGTGGATAGAACCCCACACATTTGCATTACACCTTATCCCGCCTCCCTTAATGAGTCTAAACAGCTATCTTGCATTCTAAGTGGAAATTGGTCTAGAGAATTTGAATAGCTTCAAGCTAATTTTACCTATCGCATTCAAGTGCTTAATGATACTAAGGTCGAGTTAGTCACCTTGGGACAATTTTCAGATTGGATGATGATGACATTTTCCTATTTTAAGGAATGGATCGGAGTCGGTATGTTCGGCATGTTTTGCTGGCAGGCATGGCTTTAATCCTGTTTCTGATCTGTAAGATGCGATTTGTCAGAAAAAGGGAAAAGGTTGCTATTGCTCGAGCCTTGTCAGCCCTGGAGGCCGGCCAATCTCCCCAAGCTTGGATCAGTATTTTTCAAGATCTCTAGTCCAGTGCCCATGCACCCAGAGGCCTTGTTGCCATTGCACCTGGTAGGACTGGATGGCCAATGAAGTCTAGTGCCCATGCACCTGGAGGCCTTGTTGCCATTGCACCGGTGGGACTAGATGGCTGTGTAAGCAGTCGGTCAGAGACTATTCCGGGTACTTTGCACCTGAGAGTGCACTGAGCCGATCCACTCAGGGGAACAAGATGTCCAGCATATAGGTTGCCCTCGTAAATATCCTATCCCTGGCAAAAGAGCGGCGCACTCCACAGGGCGATGTCCTCTGTTCCCAACTATGACCGATGATAAGTTTATAAACAAAAAGGGGAAAGTGTGGGAACCCACACAATTCGCCATTACAAGATGGCGCCGAAGACTGTTGTAAACAACCCTGTTTTTGGCGTGTGCCCTCCTCGAGTCTGCCTGGCAACAGCTATGCACCAATCCCAGACTGACTAGTGTCCTTTCAGGAAGGAACGCCCATCCTGCCTAGATATAAGCCGCTCCCTTCCTTGCTTGCTTGCCCCTCATCTCCAGCTCTCCCTCAATCAAGAAGTGCTTCAATAAAGTGTGATCAGAGAAGGATCCTCGTGGTCTTCTTCCCCTGCGGGTCAGGGGCGCGCCACAGTATGCACCATTACCTCCTGTCTGACTTGAGAAGTTCTTGCGATTGACAAGTCTTATAACTTAATGTGCTCCTGTTCCCTGTGTAACCGAATTACTTGTACCTGTGGGACCTGTGAGCTCAGCATTTGGCTTTGGTTACAGTGTTGTCCACAGTCATTAAATTTGAATACAAGCTTTGTACTTAGTCCATGCCCTTTACCATGTTTGCTGTTTCTCTGTACTTGCCATCACACTGAATATGCACAACAGTCTGAATGTGATTTGGCTATGAATTTGATGGTAGACTCTACTCTAGAATATCTTTTAGACATATTTTAATATGTGCTTATATTAAACATTTAGAAAATCATTTTGATCATTTTCTCCTATAGGAAACTCCAGAAGTTTAGTCTGTTTGGAGATAGAAGCAAAGAAGTCTATCCAGCACATACCTCAAGAGGGAAGAACTTGACTTCAAGAAGATTAATCAGTTAAGTCACACAGTAAGCTATACAGGGGCATGTGTTAATAACAAGTCTAGCTTTTGACTGAAAGTAATAAGACGCAATCAAGAACAGTAATCTTTAAAAGTTATGGAGGTAACTTACAGGCAAGAAGATCTGAATCCACATTTCCTGATCTCGTGTAAATGCTGTAGAAGCATGATGGACTACGTACAATTATAACTTTGGCAGGCCCAAGGTCAGGTATCCCAGAGCAAGCTGGCCCACAGAGGCTAGCCCTGTCAGCAGACTCTGGTTTGAGGTTTGATTGAGAGTGCCTGCCTTTCTCTATCTCTTTCTTTCTCCTTCTCTCTCTCTCTCTCTCTTTCTCTCTCTCCCTCTCTCTCTATCTCTCCCTCTCTCACACCCTCAGTGTTGGGCTAGAATATATGTCCTAGAAATATCTTAACTGCATTTTAGTCGTGATTATGTGACAATTGATGGTATAAATCTTTTGGGATAAATCATGTAGCTTGCTGGGTAATTATTGCTATGTGAATTGTTAATATTTTATTTTATGCATTTTAAATGTTTGCCTGCATGGGTATATATGTACCGCATATATGTCTGTTTGCTACAAGTCAGAAGAGGGTTTTGGTTCTCTTGTAAATGTAGTGAGTGAGGGTAGTGTGCTGGTGGGTGGGTGCTGGAAATATATATATATATATATGGGACTTACGTGGGAAATAAAATGTATTCCTTATGATAAATCATTATCCAAATGTCTTTTTTTTTTTTTTTTTTTTTTTTTTTTTTTTTGCTGAGTGAAATACCACTTGACAGCTCACAACTCTGTGACATTCTTAAGACAGAATGAAACACCTAGATAGTCATGACGTTTTTTATTCTCAATTTGTTTTAAAGGGAAAGGACTGACATGGTGAAATACAATTGTGTAGCTTCTTATGAAGCACTTACCGAGGAACAGAGTAAACTTACCAAAGACAGAATAAAACAGAAGAGAAAGACAGATGCCTTCTTCTTATATTTAAGATGATACTATGTGGGCACCCAACCTTATTGCTATTGCTGGTCTTTGTGGCTCTCATCTCAAATGCTTGCAGTCACTGAAGAAAGCATTAATTTTTACCAAGGTGAACTAACCGAGGATGATGTGGATCCCGTGCATAACCTTACTGAGCAGAGCATGTATCTCTGGGCCTTGGTCAACCTTGGCAAGCAGTCGTGGACATTGAATCACTCAGTGTCTTCACTAAACCAAATTGTCATTTTTACAGACATTTTACATAATGTCTTCAATGAAGACAGTATGTTTGTATAATTTCTGTGGCCAGATATGCATGTAGGGTCTTAGTATTTTTTTTTCATTATTGTAAACTAAACATTTTGTGCTGTGTTAAATCAGCTTTATAGGATTATATATGTATATTCTATTTCTTGATCAAAGAAAATAGGTATTGGTTTTACAAGTAGAATGTTACATTGTACAGGGCTTTCTTGGTTGATTAGATTGTTGCCAAACCTTAAGGGCAAATAGTCAATAATTATCTGAGGTTGCTGCCTAAATTTTTCATTGATGTACTCTGCTTTTTGGACATTATTATTCTTTCTTTTTCAAAATGCCGAGCTCAGAATCCAAATAAATACACACACACACACACACACACACACACACACACACACACACACACGCGCACACACACATTTCATAGCATAGCCAGGTGGATTGAATGCAATGCACTGCATCTATGTATTCTGGTAGCATCTCATTGATTTTGGTTTAAAATTGAAGGGAAGGTAGTGTCCCAAACGAGATATCTTTAACAGAAACCTGAGTTTAACTTTTGTTAACTATATAATAATTGATCCTGGCAATTACCATTCTGAATTTCATATAAGTTAGATATTGTTTCATCCTTTTTAAATGCATTTATATAAACTGAAGACTCAAATTGCTGGATATTCTAGGCTATATCTGACTTAAGGTTTTTCACCTCTTACATTCCAGTTAGCTTTTTCAGCCCAGATATCAAAACAGTGGAGGAAGAAAGGAATTGTATTCCAGGGAATACTTCAAGGCTAAGTGAAAGCACAGAACTTTAGGCACACAGGCTTGCAAAACAATATTAGTCATAAAATCCTTAACAAGTCACAGGATTCATGAAAAAGTGCCCACATGCTGGCAGGGTCTGGCCTCTTTGGCCAGCTGGATGCTGCTAGATTGTACTATTTAATGTCAAATTTTGACTTGTGGTTACACAGCTGTGCCTCCTCAGAGGAGTCATGGAAAAAAAAGACAAGGAAAAAATGCATTTGAGTGAAGAGAGAATGGAAGGGAAAGATAGGAAACACAAAGGCTTGTTCCATGACAGGTGTGAGTTGCTATGGTACATACATTAACGTTAAGGACATCCTCCAATAATAAAGTAAGTAGCCGACATGTGTGGCTAGCAGTGCTGAGACATGGCTGCTCCATTAGAAGTTTGGAAACACAATTTATTTATGGAACAACACTATATATATTAAAATGGTTTTACCATCTTATATTAAATGAACTTTTTACAGGCATGCACTGTTTTGTCCAGTGAGCACATACTATGTGGATTTTATATGTGCATCTGTAGTGTGAATCCACTGGCACAGTGTGTGTAAATTCCAGATGTGGTAAGAGTTTCTCTTGTACAGGTCATCAGATAAAGCAACTCCTGACAGAACCTGTAAGGAAACCAGCAAAATGTTTGACCCAATGATGGATGTTGTATGGTTTATGTTAAATATATATACTTTTAATCACTGAAGAAAGCATTAAATAGTGACCATTGCAATGTATTTTATTGTATATGAAACAAACTGTCGATGTTTAAATAAAACTCTTTGGCCACAGAGTTTAGAAAGTTTATGATTTTTTTTTCACTTGGAGAAAATCCAAGTTTACAAACAGACTAAGTCAAGCATGTTCACACACTCCTATAATCCTAGTTCTTAGAGACTAGAGGAAGATTGTAAATTGAAGGTCACAGTATCAGTTACTTCTCTGTTGCAGTGAAAAGCACCATGTCCAAGGCATCTTATAAAAGAATGTGGTTAATTGGGCTCACAGTTTCAGATGGTTCAAGAAAAGCAGGACAGCAGCAGGAAAATTTGAGAACTCTCTTTTTCATCCACAAGTAGGAGGAAGGAAGAACTGAATATAGCACAGGTGTTTTGAAACTTCACAGTCATAAATCTTAGTTACTGTTCTATTGCTGTGTGAAATGACACCATGACCAAGAAAGCTCCTATAAGTGGAAACATTTAACTGAGGGCTTGCTTACAGTCTTGGTGGCTTAGACAATTATCAACATGTGAAGAGAATGGCAACATGCCGGCAGGGATGGTTCTGAAGAAGTAGCAGAGTTTTTTATTTTTTTTTCATTTATTTATTTTATATAACCAAGTCCATTTATATGAAAACAAACATTTATAGACAATATTTGGGAATTTGGGCGTTGTTCTTTCCAAACTGCTTCCTGCTGGTAAGGGGCACTGTCACAGGGGATTCGAAGAAGATGCAGAAATCCTGGCTGTAGTCTGTAAGGCTGCTTTGTCCAGCTGTTTTGAATGTAGGATCAACTGGTACTCTGTTTCAGGTGGTCTGGCTTGATCAAACCACATTAGTCTGGAAGGAATCCCCATCTTTTCATTTTCTGTGGAAAAAAATAGAAATCCTTTTCCCCAGTAACTTGTCCTTGAACTTAAATTTTGGAGTCAAAGCATTTTTTTTGAATTTATTATTTTAATGTCGATCCCAATTCCCTCTCCCTCCCTCTCTACGCCCCTCCCTTTCTTCTCTCTGCCCTCTCACATGCACTCTAACAATCCTCCCCTCCCTTCCCCCCACCCCAATTCCATATGTAAGGCAATGCCATCCAGTTGTGGTCATGTAGGTCTGACAGGTCATGGGAAGTAGGGACTTGGGCTTCTCTCCTGTCTCTAGATTAAGGCAGTTATCCCTCCATGGGGGATGTGTTTGCAAAGTCCAAAACTGGTGTTTGTATGTGAAATAAAATATTATTTTAAAAATATGTTCATGAATCTATATAAGTATTTCATATGATATCAATGCATGAATCAATATTTAAAAAGACAGTGGAAGGACAAAAGCCACATGGCAACATACTCTGAAGTGTTGTAAACATCACTTCCTAACAGATGTTTCCATTGATTCAACCATTGTCTAATTTACTAAGTATTGTATGCTGCTTTTCTGTTTTTTTTATGAAAGAAGATGAAGCAGAGATGGTTACTCTTATATCCTATAATTACACACTCACATTGCTCAAAAGTAATGCCCAATTCAATTTCATGAGCATTCACCTGTCCCATTATCACTTCAGTTAGTCTAAGTGTAAGGGAAACTAAATGTGTTATCATTTCAGGCTCTTGTTTCAGGCTATGAACAAACTATGACAGCAAGAAACTGGGTCCCTAGGATTCACAGAGTAGGAGAATGACATTTAGTATGTGATTACTACAGGCCAGAATTAGCACTTAAGTAATGAATTTGATTTCTTGAGTTGAAAATTTTAGGTCTTATATGGAACAATTGTGCATGTTTTTATGCCCAATTAAATTAATAGTATTTTGGGGAACGAAATTGCTAATACAAAGTAAAATACTGCTCTAGGGAGAGAAAGAAGAAAGTGGGTTTAAACAGAGATTTAAGGATGTCAAGATTACAAACGTTTCAATATAAACTTGATTGTACATAAATACCAGTCATAAGTTCTTTTAAATTTGCTGAATCAAGAAATAAAATGGGAATGAAGAAGTATATGTACATGTTGTAAAACTATAATTAACGGAATAGGGGGAAACAGTGCATTCAGTACAAATCTTTGCTTTCTGTCTGGAGCAGAAACACCTCCTGGTCACTGAATGTCCCCATTGCCACTAGGGAACCATTCCAGTCACGATCACACTGCTGTGCTAGAGAATGAGTTCTAATGCTGTCCCTTGACACCGAAGAAAATATATAACTGAACAGGTGAAAACCACTGTTTGAATACACCGAAAGGAAATTCATTAGTTACAGCTCACTCTCTATTACTATCAGTATGCAAGACCAAGAACATGAACACCAGTCTGAAGATACTTGAACTCCCTATCTCAGAAAGAGGTATCTCAAAGCAGTTACATCCTGGCAGCTCTCTCAATGCAGCCCATGGAAAATAGTCAATACCTTACATGTTAACAATAAAATGATAAGCATGGTAGTTTACACCCTTAATTCCATCACTCTATGGGCAAAATCAGGAATATCTCCAATGTCAAGGTCAGCCTGGTCATCAGAGCAAGTACAAGGGCTACACTCAGACCCTATCTCTAAGAAGCAAGCAAACAAAATCAATCAATGTATAAATAATTAAACTGAGAAAAGAGGAAATATATAAAAAGCCAGGAAGGGAATAGGGCTCTATGCCTACTGTGTGAGCTGAGTACCTCAACTGTCACCAGAATGTACTGTAGAAAGATACTCTTCCAGCTGTTAATTAATAACCATACATTAAGCATAAGAATAGTAATGCCTGTACCTACTTTTGATCTCTCTCTCTCTCTCTGTCTCTCTCACTCTCTATCTCTCCCATCCTTTCACCCATCACACACAGCATACACAAGCACACTGGTTTTTGAAGTGTTAAAACTAGTCAGTGAACTAAGTTAAAAATACCCTGAAGTTCATCATTAGGCAATATTCTGGCTTCTTTAAACCATATGTAAGTTTTTAAAGTCTCTTATTCTCCATTTTTGGTCATTCATATCTAACTGCAAAAAATAGGATAAATATTTTGTAAGATAACCAAATCACAAAAATACAAATGCTTTACATCTTTTTATATAATTTATGTGTGCAGATAGATGCATTATTGTTCACAACTCCCATGTCTGATGAATACATGCATGTCTGGTGTACTTGGAGGCAGAAGTGACCACTGGATTCCATAGATCTGGTGTGCCTTAAACCCCAATATGGATACTGAACTCTGGTTTGACATAGCAGCCAGTCTTACCTACTGAGCCACCATCTCTCCAGCCATAGACATTTTCCACTTGAACCACAGAATTATTGGTACAGGAAAAAAAGACTACATTATGGAATCATGTTTATGGAAACCTGGCTGGGTTTTTTTTTCATTATTATTTTATTTTATATAACAAAGTCCAATTAAATGAAAATAAACATTTATACACAATATTTGGGAATTTGGGCATCGTTCTTTCCAAACTACTTTTCCTGCTGATAAGGGCCGCTTTCATGGGGTATTCGAAGAAGATTCAGATATCCTGGCTGTGGTCTGTAAAGCTGCTTTGCCCAGCTGTGTTGAATGTAGGATCACCTCATACTCTGTTTCAGGCAGTCTGGCTTGAGCAAACCACATTAGTCTGGAAGGAATCCACATCTTTTCATTTTCTGTGGAAACAAAATAGAAAACCTTTTCCCCAGTAACTTGTCCTTGAACTTAAATTTTGGAGTCAAAGCATTTTTTTAAATTTAAGTTATTATTTTATATGTTGATTACAGTTCAATCTCCCTCCCTCCCTCCCTCCCTCCCTCCATCCATCCATCCATCCATCCCTTCCTCCCTCCTTCCCTCCCTTTTACCCTCTCTGCCTTCTCACACGCACTCTATACACCCTCTCCTCCCATCCCCCCACCCCAATTCCATATGTAGGGGAATGCCATCCAGTTGGGGTCTCGTACATGTAACAGGTCATGTGAAGTAGGGACTAGGACTTCTCTCCTGTCTCTAGATTAAGGCAGTTATCCCTCTATTTGGGATATGTTCCCCAAGTCCTTTTGTGCACCAGGGATACATCCTGGCTCCACTGTCTGAGGTCTCATAGACTGCTCAGTCCTTCTGGCTGCGACCCATATTCAGGGCGGCCTGAGTCAGTCCCATGCTGGGCTCCCAGCTATCAGTCTAATGGCCATTAGCTCCTCCTTGTTCAGCTAAGCTGTCTGTATGTGTTTCTGCCTCATTGTCTTGTCCTCTCCATCTGCATCAGGGTTCTAGTTCCACTCAGTGTTTATGTATGGGTGTTTGATCCTGTTTTCAACAGGCATTAGTTGAGGGCTCCAGGGAGAAGTTAGTTGTTGATCTCACTCTCCTGGAAGGGCATTTATGATAGCCTTTCCATGGAAACTCAAATTGTTAGTTGGAATCAGTCTAGTAGTTCTCTAGATCTTTCTTTGTGTTCAATTTATCTTCAAACCAATATTGCCTCCCTTTTTTATGTTCTCTCTGTCTGTGTCTCTGTCGCTCTCTCTTTCCTATCTTTTATTCCTAACCAGGCTCCATTTTCCTGATCGCACATGTTTTCCTTCTCCCCCCCTCGTTTTCTCCTACTTCTCTCTCCATTTGTTGCCCCCCCAACTTCACCTAAGCTCTGGGGGACTTGTCCTTTCCCAGTTCTGTGAGGGACTTACATGAATCTCTTAGAATACACCTTGTATCCTAGTTCCTCTGGTGATGTTAATTATAGGCTGGAGATCCTTTGCTCTAGGTCTAAAATCCACATATGAGTGAGTACATACTGTGTTCCTCTTTTTGTGACTGGGTTACCTCATTCAGGATGGTTTCTTCAAGTGTCATCCACTTGCCTGCAAATTTCAAGATACCATTATTTTTTTCTGCAGAGTAGTATTCCATTGTATAGATGTGCCACATCTTCATTAACCATTTTTCAATTGAGGGGCATCTAGGTTGCTTCCAGGTTTTTGCTATTACAAATAGTGCTGCTATGAACATAATTGAACAGATGTCTTTGTTGAATGGATGTGAATCCTTTGGGTATAGGCCTAAGTGCAGGATTGCTGGGTCCTGTGGTAAAGTAATTCCCATTTTCTTGAGGGACCGCGATACTGATCTCCAAAATGGCTGTATGAGTTTGCACTCCAACCAGAAGTGGAGGAGTGTTCTACTTTTTCCATACCCTCTCCAACATAAGTCATCATTGGTGTTTCTAATTTTAGCCATTCTGACAGGGGTAAGATGGTATCTACATTATGCAATTATGTTTATGGAAACCTGGCTGGGTTTTTGGTTATTTATTTTGTTTTTTTTTTTTTTTTTGTTGTTGTTGTTATTTTGTATGATCAATGCCAAACAAGATTATTTAATCAATTGAAATTTATTTGATTAAAAATACATTACCTACATTCAAAAGAGCTGGACAAAACAGCCCTACAGACTACATCTAGGATATCTGAATCTTCTTCGAACCCCCCAAGACAGCGCCCCTTACCAGCAGGAAGTAGTTTGGAAAGAATGACGCCCAAATTCCCAAATATTGTGTATAAATATTTGTTTTCATTTAATTGGACTTTGTTATATAAAATTAAATAAGAAAATTATAAATAAAAAAAATACATTACCTCTACATTTGTCTAAAACCACGGTGAACACATTCCAGGTAAAGATACAAAGCATTTCCAGTTTAAGATAGATCAATTATAATATTGCTTTTGTAAAACTACCATAATTAGGAATATGTGGTCCATCTGAAAAATACTATACAGAATTAAATAAAATGGAAAAAAATTACCAATAAGATTCAGAGTTAAATCATCCTTATTTACAAAATGCTATTCTGTTATCATTTGGTTTGAGGAACAATATTGTCACATAGGAACAGCAGTTACCTAAACTTCATCTAAAAAGAAAATGGATGCCAAGGAATCGGTCAGGTCTCCTCTGTCTCCAGATGTTCCAGTGCAGGCTGGAGGTTCTGGTGCATGTTGACTGGGAGTAGGATTCAATCCTGAGAGATCTCATTTCTACTTTGAGACGTAAGAGTGGTGGAAGAACTTGAATCTTGGGGGAAGATATGATGGAAAGCCCCTTCATTTGCACACATTTCTCCCTGTTCCAAGACACAGGAAAAAGACAGTGCGAGTTGAAAACCTGTACTGCACCCTTATTAAACCACTAGTTCCAGCCCTTATTCTGGTATCCAAATATTCATACCACAATATTTGATCTGACAAATAAATCTTGACTTTACAAAATTGACATTTTAGCTACATAGGACTAATAATAACATCACAAAAAATTTCAAGGGTGTTTGTCAATGGCAGCTATGCAAGATCTCAATACAGTGCAGACTTACTGGTAATAAGTTTTCAATACATTAAAACTTTGAAACTAAACATTCAGGTCAGTGATCTCGACCTGATATCCTATTTGAAGCATTTCCTGTCATGCCAAGGACAACCTTAAACCACTCCACCACCAAAAAAAAAAGCAAAACAACAACAACAAAAAAAAAAACTCATGGCATTCTCACAGAAACTTAAGACTATAGGTGAGGGCACAGAGCAGACACCTAGGACAATTAAGCTAGTTCTTGTCTACTATTGAAAATATGATTTTCTGTGTGGAAATATGTGATTCCAAAGGGGAAAATTATGCTGTAAAATCAATAAATTACTTTTATTTTAAAATGTAAGGGTAGGAAAGAATTTCAAATAATTCAATAAATGGCTAAATATGATCTTATATTTTAATTAGGATCATGTGGGAACCACTACTTTGGAGACATACTTAATACTTTAAAACACTTTAGCCAGTAATCATAAGACGAACATCTAAGTAATTATTTTTAAATATTTTAAATATACACTTATATTACATGAAATACACATATACTTAATATTAATACTGCCTGCAACTGAACAATAGTGGCACAGGCCTTTAATCCCAGTATTTGGGAAGCACAGACCAGGATAGCCTTCCAGATAAGGCTCCAAAGCTGTAGGGAAACCCAGCCTTGGGGAGAAAAACAAAGCAAAACAAAAACCTGCTTAAACATTCAATGATCTTTTGACCTATCATATTACAGTTAAAATTCCAATTCAAATTTGCCTAATATTTATCAAGGTGAAGCTTCCACTTCATTTGATGCTGGACAGTAACCTGTGAGCCATATAAACCCTTTCCCTCTCAAGTTGCTTCTGGTTAGTGTTTCTCCCAGTAAAAAGGAACCAAACTTGATGGAAAGCACAGATAAGCACTGACACAATAAGGGACCTTTAAAAAAAGCCTACATGGCATTGGAGGAAACTGCAGGCCTTCAAAGTCCCTTAGTGGGATATACTGTTGAGGATCTGCACAGGTGTTTCCTGGTGGAGGAGTTGTTGGTGGGATCTGTCCTCTAGGATCACCTTGTAAGGCAGGGCCTCCAGGGCCTCTAAGCTTGGGAACAAATGGAGAAATCAAGCCATGGCCAGCTGGTTGGCATTCAGCAGGGACATAGTTGGGCACACTTGCCTTCTGTAACAGAGTAATAATCAGCAGTAAGTAAAGACATTTGATTAACAGTTCCTTTCCTGGGTGTGTGAGACATAGATGAAAGCAGTCCATTACATTCTAGTAAGGCTAGGGATAGGCTCAGTATCCCATAAAGGTGCAGGAGCTGCTTATTTGTTATTCTAAGTAGTTTTACTGACTTCACTTTTCCCACACCTCTTCCATATTGTAGTTGAAGTTCTAGCTAGGGCATTAAGACAACAAAAGGAGATCCACGGAATACAAAATGAAAGTAACAAATCAAACTTTCACTATTTTCAGATGATATGACAGGTTATATCAGGGAATACCTAGCACTGATAGACACCTTTATCAAAGTGGCAGGATACAAAATTAACTAAAAATATAAAAAAATAATCACTAATCCTACTATATACATATGATAAAGGGGCTGAGAAAGGAATCAGAGAAACATCTCCTTTTTTTTGCATTATCCAGGACAACACAAAATAGCTTGGGTAATGTTAACCATCAAGTGAATAACTTATTTAATAAGAATTCTGAGTCTTTAAAGAAAAAAAAAATTAAAGAAGATGCCATAAAATGGGAAGATCTCTCATACTCTTGCATAGGTAGGATCAACATAGTAAAAATAGCAGTCTTAAAAGTAATCTACAGATTCAATGCAATCCCTATCATAACCCCAGCACAATTCTTCACAACCTTGAAAGAACAATACTCAGCTTCATATGGAAAAACAGTAGACCCAGGGTAGGCTAGACAACGTTTATAATGACGGAATTTCTTTCTGGAGGCATCATTATCCCTTTCTTCAAGCTCTACTGTAGAGCTATAGTCCTGAAAACAGCTTGGAACTGTCACAAATATATACAGGAAGACCAAAGGAATCAAATTTAAAACACTGATATTAACCCATACATCTACCAATACCTGATTTTTGACAAAGCAGCTAAAATTATACAATGGAATATAAAAAGCATTTTCAACAAACTGTGCTGGCATAACTGGAGGCTGACCTGTAGAAGACTCCAGATCACCATGCATAATACTTAATTCTAAATAGATCAAATAAAGACCTCACCATAAATCCAGCCACACTGAACCTCCCAGAAGAGAAAGTGGGAGGTATCCGTGAACAAATTGGTACAGGAGACTGCTTCCTGAACATAATATCCAGTACCACAGACTCTAAGATCAACAATTAATAAATGAAACCTCTTCAAATTGAAAAGCTTTTTAAAGACAAAGGACACAGTCAACAAGACAAAATGGCAGCGCACACAATGGGAAAAGATCTTTAACAACCCCACATCTGACAGAGGGCTGATTTCCCCAATGACAAAGAACTCAAGAAGCTAGGTACCAAAACACCAAATATTCTAATTATAAAGTACGGTACAGAACTAAATAGACACATCTAAGAAATCCTCAGCCACCAGGGAAATGAAAATCAAAAAACTCTGAGATATCCTCTTACTCCTGTCAGTATAGCTGAAATCAAAAACACCAATGACAGTTTATGCTGGAGAGGATATGGAGACTGTAATACATTCCTCCACTGCTCGTGGGAGTGCAAACTCGGACAGACACTTTGGAGATCAGTATGGTGGTTCCTCAGAAAAAAAGGGGTCAGTGTACCTTGAGTTTCAATAATTCCACTCTTAGGCATATACCCAAAATATGCACACTCATACAACAAGGATATCTGTTCAACTATGTTCATTGAAGCATTATATGCTCACCTGAAAAAAGGATGCAGAAAATGCAGTACATTTAAAGAATGAAATACTATTCAGAGGGGAAAAAACAACATAATCTGAAAATTTGCAGGCAAATGGAAGGAACTAGATGAAACCATCCTGAATGAGGTAACCCAGTCACAAAATGACAAACATGGTATGTACTGACTCATATATGTCTTTTCGACAGAGCAAAGGATGACCAGCCGACAATCCACAATGCCAGAGAAGCTAGGAAACATAGCGGAACCTCAGAGAGACATACATGTTGCTGTGGAGAAGGAGAAATGGGCAAGATCTCCCTAGTAAATTGGGAGAATTGTGTGTGATGGGAGTTAGGGAGAAAATGATGAGAGAGGTAGGCATGATGGAACAGGAAGATTGAGTTAGGGAAAGAATAGGGGGGAGCAAGAAAGGAGACATTATAATAGAGGGCTCCATAACAGGTTTTAAGAGAAATCTGGCACTAGGGAAATGCCAAGAGATCTATAAGAATGACCCCAAGTCACAATGTGAGAAATAGTGGCAAGGCTACCATAAATGCCTTACCTTGATAATGAGATTGATAATTAACTTATATGCCATCATAGAACCCTCATCTAGAAGCTGATGGAAACAGAAGCAGCACCCACAGCTAAACACTGAGCCAAACTCCTGGAATGCAGTTCAGAGAGGGAGGGATGTTGAGCCTGAGGTCAGGCTACAGAAACTCACAGAGGCAGCCTAACTGAACAAGGGGAAACTCATGTACCCAAAACAGATAACTGGGTAATCAGAATTGGACCGACTTAGACCTCCAGAATGTGGGTCTCAGGTAGAAGGCCGGGTAAGTCTAAGGGGCCTCTGACAGTGGAACCAGGATGTATCCCTGGTGCACAAAAGGACTTTGGGTGCACATTCTCCATGGAAGGATATTCACTTAGCCTAGAGTCAGGAGGGAGGGCCTAGTCCCTACATCAAATAATTTGACAGATTTAGATGATCCCACCTGGAAGGCATCACCCTCCCAGTGGAGGGTTACTGGAATAGGACGGGAAGGGTACCAGGGGTCATGTGAGAGAGAGGGAACAGGGATCAGTATCTACAACAAGATAAAATAATATATATAACTAAAAAAAAGATTTAAATAAGATTTCAAGGGAGAAAATCTGAAATCATGTACAGCACTTAAACAAGCTTTGAATTTCATGTAAAAGTTTCTTTTAGGGGGACATATTGGGCTTCTTTCTCTGTTTTTTTTTTTTATCTTAATTTTTTTTTCATTAACAGGAATGGGTTTTTTCCTGCATGTACATCTTCATACTATATACATTCAGTTTTCTGGAAGGATACAATAAGCCTTCAGATCCCTTGAAACAGGAGGTAAGAAGGTGCTGGGAATTAAACCCAAGTTCTTTAGGAGAGCAGCCAGGGCTCTTAACCTGTAAGCCATTTAGCAAGCCTATGTGGATTTTTGAGACAAGATCTGCTTATATAGCCCACACTGGCTTTTAATTTACCCTCTTTCTGATGTAGCCTGACAAAATGCATGGATTACATGGACCATCTAAACCTATCTTGTGATCTGTACTATTTCGCAGAAGGTTACAAGCCAACAATGAGAATGTTAACCCTAATTACAGGTATATTATATTAATATTTTAATATCACAAAGTAGAAGAGCTCTCACCTTGTTCTAATAAAACAGAGAAACTAGTTGTGGATTCTTGGGTAGAATTCACTTTCCAGAACTTACCCCAGGATCTGTTTTAGTGGCATTCTTCTTGTATTCCAACGTGGAGGATGCTGGCCCATCTAGACAGGAAAATTAAACCAGGAGAACTTCATGAGTTTCCAGATCTAAGTGACCCTGACATGTTCCACTCCCCCGGGCCAGTACAGAGAAAAACTGGACACAAATACAATAATATTCCTCTTTACGATCCCCAAAGCACCATGAGAACCTTGGAAATTTCAATAGGAAAAAAAAAACACTCTTTTACAGTGTGCTGATGACCTTTCCAACAGGCTCTTAGGTAATCTTACTGAGGTAGCCTAAGTGAACAACTCAGGATGAAGCATCTGCTCCTTCTCTCAATGTGTGCCATCCCTTCCCTCAGTATATAACATATATTTTTGGTAAAAAGTACCCCTATAGGTAACAGGTACACAATGAAAATTTAAATGCTTGCATTTTATACTTTCTTAATGCGATTTTCTCTCATACCTACAGAAGATACACATCTTTCCCACCTTCAGAGGGTAGTGAGTGATGATTGAAGAGGTCCTGGGAGATTCATTCTACTAAATGAAAAATGATTAAATAAGGTAACTAATAAAGAACATGAAAACAAATAATTTTACTGGTTGTCTTACACCTATCTTCTGACATTTTCCTGGCTAATATCTTTCACTACTACACTGGATATAAATAAATGGTTTAAAAAGTTGAGAAGTAAAAAAATAAATAAATAAATAAAAGTTGAGAAGTTTGCCATTGAAAAGTGTAAAGTTTGTATTACAACCTTTGAAGGAAACCCTTCAAATGGCAACAAAACTAACCTTAACACATACATTACATGACATACATGAAATATGACACAACAAGAAAGGGATAGAGAAATGGTTTTACAGGGTAATTTTATGGGCTGCTCTTCCTTAGGACGTATGCTTAATAGCAAGCCATTACACAGCAGCACACAACCATCTGTAACTCCACTTCCTGGGGCACTGATGCACTGTTATGGCATTCTGTGGCATCACACACACATATCATACACAGAAATCAGATGGTAGAGGTGAGAGATTAATGGGATACCTACCAAGGAAATGTGCTAACGGGGAATGCGACCAGGCCAAGGGAGAGAAATGACTTATAGTGAACTGCAATGTGGATGGTGGGAATCAAACCTGAATTCTCTTGTCTGGATTAGCAGCTAGTCTTAACCACTGAGCCACCATCTCTCCAGCCAAAGACCTTCACTCCTGAACCACTGAATTATTGGGAGAAGTAAAATTACTAATGTATCAGACCGCCTGAACATGGGTCTCAGTTGGAAGGCCTGGACAGTCTAAAGGACCTTGGACAGAGGCACCAGGATGTATCCCTGGTGCACAAAAGAATTGGGGAGCACATTCCTTTAACCTGGAGGCAGAAGGGGAGGCCTATTCCCTACTTAAAATGACTTGACAGATTTAGGTGACCCCTCCTGGAATTCATCACCCTACATGTGGAGTGGGGTGGTGGGAGTGGAGGGTGGTCTGAGTGCATGAGATAATGGGAGAGAGGGAAAGAGCAAGTGAGCGAGAGGGAACTGGGATTGATATATAAAATAAATAAACAAATAAACAAACAATAAACAAAATATAAATAAACAAAAAATAAAAATTTTATGGCTCCCTCTTTACAAAAATAAAATATAATCATGTGGGAACTGCTACTCAGGAGTAATACTTGAAACTACTTTTAAATAACTTTTAGAAAACATATAACTAATTATTCAAATAATGGCCCCAATGCATTCCTATGAAATGAAACACACATAACTGAAATCTCAAAACTACTTGCAGCTGTATCAACAGATACAGGCATTTAAACCCAACACTTGGGAAGCAGAGAGATGTGGATTTCTGTGAGTTCATGGCTAGTCTGTTCTTCTGAGTGAGTTGCAGGGCAGGCTTCCAACATATACAAAAACTTTTCCTTGGGGAGAATAAAACAATCGAACAAACATACCCCACAAACAGCCTGTACATTTACTGATCTTCTGGCCTATCACAGCACAGTTCAAATTCAATGTTCCCTGAGGTGGATCAAGTTGAAACCTTGACTTACTTTGTTGATGGAATGTATCTTTGAACCATGAAAACGGTTTCCCCCTCAAATTGGTTCTGGCCAGTATTTCTCCCAGTAACAGAAACAAAACTTGAAGAAAAGAACAGACAAACAATGACACATGCAGGAACTTTAAAAATGCCTACCTGGCACTGGAGAGAAAGGTGGGCCTGCAAAGTCGCTGGGTGTGACATAGTGTCCGGAATCTCCACAGATGTTTCCAGGAGGAGGTGGAGGCAGGATTGGGCCCCTTGGATTCCCTGTAAAGGCAGGCCCTCTAGGGCTTCTGACCAAAGGATCCAGTGGAGGAGTCAAATCATGAGCAAACGCATTGCATTCAGGAATGCTAGAGTTTGGCAAAGGTGCCTTCTGTAATAGAGTCACAATCAACAGTCAGTGAAGCTTCTTGATTCATTGCTCTTTTCCTGTGTGTGTAGGAATTCATGAAAGCCTGGGAACTACTTGAAGTGTGAGATATCTGGTTTATTTCTCTTGTTTGTTTATTTTAGCCAGCCAGTGGTCTTAAAAGTGTAAGCCATTACTCTACTCTAGGTGATTGTTTTGAGGCAAATTGTCTTAAGTAACCCAGACTGGCTTGAAATTCCCCTCCTCCTGGATCAGCCAGCAAATTGCAAGGAACACATGGACCATCAAACTCTGGCTTGTATTCTGTAAAATTTCACAGAAAGTTACAAGCCAACAATGAAAGTGTTACAGATAATTGAAAGTATATTTAATTAATATCACATATGAAACAACTCTAGCCTTGTTCTAATAAAATAAGAAACCAGTTGTTGATCTATAGGTAGAATACAATTTCTAATACTACCACAGGGTCATGTTTGGTGGCACTCCTACCAGATTCCAATGTGGAATTTACTGGTGCATCTAGACCGAAAAATGAAACCAGTGAAACTCATGAGTTCTCACATTATTCCCAGACCATTTCCAGATCCAAATGACAGTGACTTGGTCTACTCCCCTTGCTGGGACACAGAACAGGTCGACAAGACGCGGCCCCAGATTTAGACAAAATACAAAATTACGGACATTTCTAGTATGTGGCTGATGCAGAAAAATGACACTTGGCAAACTTGACCTGTCACCATAAAGGAACAAATTCCGATACAGCATGCACTTCCTGTTTTCAAGGTGTGCCAACCTTTCCCTCAGTACATATCATATACTTTCAGTTTATAGGTACCCTTATAGATAATGCAAAAATTACACGATGAAAATTGAAATTTTTGAATTTTATTATTTCTTAATATTAGTTAGTTTAATATCTATAGTAGATAAACATCATTCCCTACATTAGTGAATAGTTAGTGATAGCTGAAGACATCCTGAAGGAATCAATCGACTGTATATAAAAATATTAAATTAGATAATTAATTAAGAACAAGAACACAAATTGTTTTACGGGTAGTCTTTTACATATCCATTGATATTTGCCTGCCTAATGTCCTTGTGTGGTAAACAGGATCTGTGTAAATGCCTTAAGAAGAATGATGGAAGCTATGGAAGAGTAAGTTTGTATTACGACCAAATACAAGAAACCCGTCCTCTCGCATCAAAGCCAATCTTCAACACATACATTGGATTAGAAGCCAAAAATATTGGACAAAATAAACGTCTAGACAAAATAAAGGTGAAGGGTATAGGAAATCATTACTATGGCATCAAAACTAACCTTACAAACATACACACATTAGCTTACATGCCTATATCAGACACAGCAAGAATGGTGTGGTCTTTGATGGCTCCTTCTGTCCTTCACATGCCTCACACATGAATGAGCTACACAGAAAGAAGATGGAAGCATTGCCACATTCATGAGATATCTGCCAATGAAGACGCAGAAATTTAATCTGAAAACGGTTTAGAGATGGTCATGTGTGGCACATGAATTACTCTCCACACCTGGGAATCAAATCTATGTGGATATCTATAATGTTAGGGAGGCCTGATGAACAGAAAATTCCAGGACAAGCTCACCATGTGAGGTGGAGAGAAAAAAAAGAAAAACAGACAATAAAAACAAAAACAACTTGGAAATTTACTGTTCTTCTTGCCTGGCAGAACACAATTCATTTTCAAAATTCCATAATGAGTATCAAGGTGAAGCCTTGACATCGTAGACTGTTGGACCATAAACTGAGATCCCTCACGACCCTTTCCCTATCTAGTTGGTTCTGGTCACTGTTTCTAACAGAATCAAGAACCAAACTTTAAGTTAAGCACAGATCAACATTGAAACATACAGACTTTTAAAACAAAACCTACCTGTCATTGGAGGAAACGGTGGGCCCACAAAGTCCCCTGGTGGGACATACCATCCAGGACCTCCACAGATGTTTCCTGGAGGAGGGGTTGTTGGGATCTGGCCTCTTGGATCCACTGCAAAGGCAGGGCCCTCGGGTCCTCTAAGCTCAGGACCAAGTGGAGGAGTCAAGTCATGGCCAGCTGCATCATGTGCACCATAGCCAGAGTTGGACAAATGTGTATCCTGTAACAGAGTGACAATATGATGTCAGTGAGGTGGCTTGATTCACTTCTCATTACTGGGAGTGTCTGGCACAGAAGAAATCATTCCATGACATTCCAGCAAGCCATGTAACAGCCCCAGTTTTCCACTTGTGTGTAGGTACCGCCTATTCGCTATCCTAACTAGGTTTATTAGTTCAGCATAAATAATTAAACATGGCAGTGACACTCTCTCTAGCTCACCCTCAAACAAAAACAAAGTTCATGCTGATCTAGATAGACAGACACTTTATGAAATAGATATGCACCAGGAGGCAGGTAGAGCCAATGGCCTTGAATACATGAACTACCATTCAGATAGGGGTATAGTTCTGTCTGTATGTGCCCACATTATCAATACAGTGGGTTTGAAGACTGGAATCATCTCTAATGGAAAATGCTATCTGGAATGGAAAAATAAAGATGCTTTTTATCAGACACACACAAATAGGAAAACTGTTGAGATGAGGACATTTTCACAATGACCAAAATCAAGGCTGCTTGTGAAAAGTAAAATAGATACATATTAAGATTCCAGTAAGATTTGCAGGACAGAAGTCTGAAATAGAGCATTGCAAGTAAACAAGTTAGGAATGTCATCTAAACCTTGTAAAAGTTGAAGTGGGAGATATCTTTTTTTTTTATTAATATTATTCTGTTGGTTTTGTTAGCATTTTTTTTCATTTCACACAAAGAGCATTTTTGACTGCATGTATGTGTGCATACTGTTTTCACTCACTGTTCTTGAAGAGCAGAATAGGACATCAGATTCCTTGAACTGTACTTAAGATGGGTGGTGAGCCACCACAGAGTTTCTGGGAATCAAATCTAGGTTCCTCAGAAGTGAATGCTTTTAATAGTGTATGCCTTTTCAGTTCTACCAGGTTTTTAAGGCGCATTGTGTCCATATAGCCCATGCAGGCTTTGAAAATACCATGCTCCTGCCTGAACCTGCGAAATGCTAGGAAAATGTAGGCCATCAATCCCTGGCCTGTGATCTGTATGATTTCACAGAAGTTTACAAATCAACAATGACTGGTAATGCTAGGTGCATGTATACTTAATAAATATCACAACGCACTAGAGCTCAAGTCTTGTTCTAATAAAACCAAGAAACTCCTGGTGGATCCACGGGTAGATGTCAAATTCCAATAGTTACCACGGGGTCGAGTTTGGTGGCACTCTTCCCAGACTCCAAAGTTGAGTACACTGGCTCACCTAGAAGTTAAACGAGGAAAATTCATGAGTTCTCCCTTTATATTCAGGAGTTTTCCCAACCCAAATACCACTGACATGTCCCTCTCCCCTTGTCAAGATAGAATACAGGGCGGTAGGAATACGATAGCAATGCTCATCATGGTGACAAAAGCAGCCTCAGACTTGCGAGAATTTCAATAGAACACATATGGTTTTGAAGTGTTCTGGTGACATGTACATCTGGCTCTTAGGCAATCTTGCCTTATCTGCCTTAAAGAACAACTAGAGATTCAGCATTCATGTCCTGTCTGCATGGTATGCCAACCTTTCCTTCATGACTGAATAGGCACTGTTATGTTCGAGTACCCTTACACATAACTCAACAGATATACAATGAAACATTCAATTTCATAATATTTTTTCTTCATGTCCATTGCATTTATAACAACAACACATACACCCCTTTCCTTATTCAGCGGATAATGTGTGACAGTAGCAGGCATCCTGTCAGATTAAATCTACTAAATATGAAATGATGGCATAAGATAATTAATTAAGAACAGGAAAACAAATTATTTTACAGGTAGTCATTTAAATATCCACTGACATGGGCCGGCTTCATATGGTTGTAGGAAACAGGATGGATATAAATGACTTGTAATCTATGAGATGATACCCATGGAACGCAGGAGAGTTTGTACTATGGCCGGATACTGGAAAGCATTACTATGGCATCAAAACTAACCTTACACATGCACACATACATTAGCTGACACCCCTATATCGTTCACAGCATGAATGGTGTGGTCAAAAGGCTCCAGTGGTCAAGGGAAGAGTTTATTCTTCCTTAAGACCCGTGCTTGGTTCACAGAAACTACATAGCAGCTGACAGCCATCAGTAACTGCAATTCCAGGGTCTCTGATGTGTGTAGGTGCCACCTATTCGCTATCCTAACTAGTTTCATTAGTTCAGCACAAATCATTAAACATGGCAGTGACACTCTCCCTAGCTCACCCTCAAACAAAAACACAGTTCATTCTGATCTAGATAGACAGACACTTTATGAAATAGATATGCACCAGGAGGCAGGTAGAGCCAATGGCCTTGAATACAAGAACTAGAGTTCAGATAGGGGTATAGTTCTGTCTGTATGTGGCCACATTGGTCAATACAGTGGGATTTAAGACTGGAATCATCTCTAATGGAAAATCCTATCTGGAATGGAAAATTAAAGATGCATTTTATCAGACACACACAAACAGGAAAACTGTTGAGATGAGGACATTTTCACAATGACTAAACTCAAGGCTGTATTTGAAAAGTAAAATAGATACATATTAAGATTCCATTAAGATTTTCAGGATAGAAATCTAAAATAGAGCATTGCAAGAAAACAAGATTGGAAGGTCATCTAAAAGTTGTGAAATTGAAGTGGGAGATATAAGGTGTTTTTTTTCTTTCTGTTGTTTTAGTTAGCATTTCTTTTGCATTTCACATAGATGGCATGTTTGACTGCTTATATATCTCCATACTGTTTTCATTCACTGTTCTTGAAGGGCATAATATGAAGTAATACTGTGAAACACTTTAGTCCATAATCGTAAGTCCATATTTAATAATTATTTGAAATAATGTCCTCAATTCATTACTATCAAATGAAACACAGAGTTTTAATCCTAATACTATTTGCTTCTGGGTATGTTTGAAACTTGAATTTAATCCCAGTACATGGGAAGCAGAGGCAGGTGGTTCTCCATTACTCAAGAGAAGCCTCATCTACAGAGAATGTTCCAGGACAGGCTCCAAAGCTAGAGAAACCCTGAAATATGGAGGATAAAAAACAACAACAAAAACAACCAAATAAACAAAAAACAGCTTGTAATTTTACTGATCTTCTGGCTTATCATAACACAGTTCAAATTCAACATTCCATAAGATGGGTCAAGTTGAAGCCTTGAAATCCTTTGATGCTGAAAGGTAACCCGTGATCCCATGCAATTTTTTCCTCCTTAAGCTGGTTCTGGCCTGTGTTTATCACAGTAACAGGAATCAAACTTGAAGGAAAGAATAGATAAAAATGGACACATACAGAGACTTTTAGATAAGCCTACCTGACATTGGAGGAAATTGTGGGCCTGCAAATTTCTTTTGTGGGACATACTGTCCAGGACCTCTACAAATGTTTCCTGGAGGAGGAGGTGGTGGGATCTGGACTCTTCGATCATATTGAGAGGCAGGGCCTCTGGGACCTCTAGAGCCTCTAGGGCCTCGAAGCCCGGGAACAGTTGGAGGAGTCAAGCCATGACCAGCTGCATTGTTTGCAGGAGTTCTAGTGGTGGGCAACGTTTCCTTCTGTAACAGAATCATAATCCACATCAGCAGTCAGTGAAGTGGCTTGACACAGCTCCTTTACTGTGATTGTCAAAGAAAAGGAAGTCCATGACATTCCAGCATGTCTAGGAACAGTATGAGTTTTCCACATGTGTGTAGGATCAGCTTATTTGATATCCTAATTATTTTAAGAAATCTTTAAGCATATTAGTAACAATCTACCCAGCTCACCCTAAAACAAAAACACAGTTCAGCTACATCAAAAAATGACACTTTTTAAGATATAAATACATCAGGAAGAGAGGGCACATGCCTTTAATCCAAGAAATTCAGTAGTGTGGGGGGGGGTTGTATCTCTGTAAGTACCATTACTAATCTAGCCTTTTTAAATACAGCGAGTTCCCAGACTTGCAACATAGCTAAAGGGAAACCCTAACTAGGAAAAAAAAATAGACTCCTTTATCAAACACAAACGATAAGAAGAATGTTGAGAAATCAATATTATCAAAATGACAAAATCAATGTTATATTTGTAAAGAAAATATATACTTATTAAGATTTTAGGAAGGAAATAGTGTATAGTACATAAAAAGGCTTGGAAGTTCATGGTGAATTGGGAGATATCAGGTTCTTTATTTTGTTTTTTTTATTTTAATACTTTTTCATCTCACTGGAAAATGTTTTTTTTTTTTCTTCATGCATATCTGCATACTCTATATATTCAATATTCTGGAAGGATAGAATATGATTTCAGATTTCTTGAAATGGAGTTAAGAAGGGTTTTGAGCCACCACTCAGGTGCTAGGAATCAAATCCAGGTAATGTAGGAGATCCACCAGTGTTCTTAAAGTGTATGTCATTTCTAAAGCTTATATTTTCTTGAGGCAAATGCTCGTTCATATAGTCATATAGTCCACATTGGCTTTCAAATAAACATGCCTGGCCTCAGCCTGCCAAAATGATAGGATTACATGGGCCATCAAAACCTGCATTGTGATCCATACTATTTCACAGAAGGTTACAAACCAATAATGAATGTGTTAATGCTAAGTGCAAGTGCATTTTATTAATATAACAAAGTAGAAGAGTTCAAGCCTTGTTTTAATAAAACCAAGAAACTAGTTGTAGATCCACAGGTAGAATTCAATTTTCAATAATTACCCCAGTATCATGTTTGGTGGCATGCTTTCTGGATTCCAAAGTGGAAGGTACTGGCCCATCTAGACAAAAATTACACCCCCCAAAAAATTAATGAGTATTAATTTTATTCCCAGACCATTAACAGATGCCAATGACCCTGATATATTCCAATCCCCTTGATGGGATAGAGAACAACACGACCTAAATACAATAATATTCTTCTTTAGGGTGCCAAAAGCAGGCTCAGACTAGGAGAAATTTAAACAGCACAGATATCCTCTGGGAGGGTGATGTTGACCTATTCAGCCCAGTCAGCCTAAGAAAACAACTCAGGATGCACCACCCAGTTCCATCTTTCTCCCTGTGCCAACCTCAGAATATAGAATATAATATTATGTAAAAATATTATGTAAAAATTTCCCTATTAAATAACTCAACAAATATAAAATAAAAATTTAAATTTCTGAATTTTATTCTTTCTTAATGTTAGCTAGTTTAGTACCTACAGTAGATACATAACTTTCTCACCTTCATTGGGTAGTGAGATATAGTTAAATAGGTCCTTACAGATTCAATCTACTAAATACTAAATGATTAAATAAGATCATGCATTAAGAACAATTTCCCAAATTATATTTCTGGTATTCTTTTACATATCCATTGACCTTTACCTGCCTAATTTACTTTACTGGTAAATATGATGAATGTAAATGGACTAAAAACAATGAGATGATTGGTATGAAACACAATAAAATTTCTATTATGTACAGACACAGGGAACCCTTAATAAGGGACAAAACTAACCTTAAAAACATACATTAGATTACATGCCTGAAATATGACATAACAATAAAGGGCGGGAAAGATGGCTTCAGGAACAAGTGTCCCCATAGCTCCTCCATAGGACTGTGCATATATCCCAGGTAGCACACTGCAATTCACAAAAGTCTTGAACTCTGTTACCAGAGGCTCAGGTGCCCTGCTCTGACCTTATCAGGCATCAGGAATGCATGAGATACACAGAAATAAATAAGATTTTAGAAATGCCAGAGTCAATGTGTATCTGCCAAGAAGAGCTGCTAAAAGGAAATGAAATCAGACCAGGAAGGAGAAGTGCCTTGCAGTGAAGCTCTTTGTGGTTGCTGGGAACAAAGCTCAAGTCCTATGTCCTCATGTAGGAGCCAACCTTAACCACTGATCCACGTTTCTCCAGGAAAAGACCCTCCAGCAAAAGTTCTCATTTACGGAATCATGATTATGGGACACTGGCTGGTTTTAATAACAATGCCAAATAAGACATCAATTTAAATTTGAATGATTATAGCTACAGTTACCTTTACATTTGTCTGCAACCAGATGTGTCTACACATTCCAGGTCTAAAGACACAGACACTTTCACAACTACCATGATTATATAAGAGGTAATAATCAAAGTAAAAGATTCTATCCAGAATGGAATCCTTCTTTACAAAATACTATTCTGAAATTCTAATTGTGTTAAGCTTCCAACTGACCAACAGCAGAATCACATAAGGAACAGCAGTTGACTAAAATTCAAATGAGAAGAAATGATTGCCTTGGAAAGTCCCAGGTCTCCTTGTGTTTCTGGAAATCCCGGTGCAGTCTACAGACTCAGCTGCAGGTTGTTGGGAAGGGGAAATTGAGTATTGATGGAGCTTATTTCTACTTTCATGGTGTGGAGTCAGGGAAATCTCGGCTCTTGGGAAAAGATAAGATGGAAAGCCCTTCATTTCCTACACATTTCTCAAGTTCCAAGAGATGGGTAAAGTTCAGTGGAAATTGAGACACTGCAGGGCACACTTTCAAAACCAATAGCTCCAAGCCCATTTCTGATATCCTAACATTCACATCACAATATTGATCTGACAAATAAATCCTCACATTGAAAAATGGACTCTTTAGCTACACAGGATTAATAAGAAAGGACATCAACAATTTCAGGTGTGTTTGTATTATACAGCTATGCCAGACCTTAGTACACTTGAGAGATCTTGTAAAACACCTTTTCAATGCAGTAAAACTTTCTAACAACATTTACATTAGTAAACCTGATGGAATAACCCACAAGAAACATTTCTAGTAATTACCAGGATCAACTTAAAACTTCCCAAACAAAACTCATTTCATTCTCCTAGAAACTTAAAACTAGAAGATATTGTAGAGGACAGACACCTAGGAAAACTGAGCTGCATCTTGTTTGCTACTTGAAAACATGATTTACTGTTTAGAAATGTGTGATGCCTTAAGGGATATTATACTGTAAAATAAACAAACTGCTTTTATTTTAAAATGTAAGTGTAGGATGGAATTTCAGGAATTCAACAAATAATAGGATCTTAAATATTAAATATGATCATGTTGGAACTAGTACTTAGGAAAATACTTTAAAACACCTTTGTCAGTAATCTTAAGACAAAAATATAAGTAATTACTTTAAGCAATGGCCTTTATATGATGGGAGTTGCGATTCTGTAAATATGTTTCTCATACTGGTTAATTAATAAAGCACTGTTGGCCAATAGGAAAGGAAGATAGGAGGGACTAGGAGACAAGGACAAAAGATAAAGTAGGAGTCAAGATGGAGATTGGAGAAAGAATATAACCGCCGTTCCTCTGCTCTCGGTTAGACCACGTGAAAATACATAGCTCAGCAGAAATGGGTTGATACTTAAGACAGAGCTAGCTGATAAGAAACTAGAACCAGGCCAATAGCATTATATGAAATACAGAGTCTCTGTGTTAATTGGGGCTGGCGCGGTGGCAGCACAGATCAGCAGCAGGAAGAAAAACTTTACTCCTTACACTTATACATTTGTATAAAATGAAATACACATAATTTGAACCTAAATACTGCTTGAAGCGGGGCACTGGTAGCACAGGACTTTAATCCCTGTAACTTGCACACAGAAACATGTGAATCACTATGAGTTTAATATAAGCTTAGCATACAGAGAGAGTTCAAGGAAAGGCACCAAAGTTATAGAGACACTCTGCATTGGAAAAAAAATCTAAAAGTTAAATCTGGTGGAGATACTACTGATTTTCAGATCTGTCATACTAGAGTAAAATTCAAAATTCCCTAAGGTAGATCAAGGTGAAGCCTTGAACTCTTTTTTGCTGGAATGTAACATGTGAGCTATATAAACACTATTCTCCCGAAGATTGTTCTGGCCTGTGTTTCTCACAGTAATAGTAACCAAACTTGAACAAAAGCTGATAAATATTGAGTCATACGTGGACTTTCATATACCCTACCTGGAAATGGATGAAAAGGTGGGTTAGCAAAATCCTATGGTGGCATGCAATGTCTTGGATCTCCATAGATATTTTTCTGGAGGATACGGTGGTGGGGGGAAGAACCCAGCTCTTGTAGGAAGATAAGGTATAAATCCCCATGGTTCGTATGCATTTCTCCATGTTGGACAAGATGGGTAAAGGACAATGCAAGTTGATACCACATACTACACACTTGTTCAACCACTAAGTCAAGCCCCTATCCTGATATCCACACACTAACACCAAATTATTTCAACTCTCAAATAAATACTTCTCACCTAAGTAGGAAAAATAATAACTTCACCATCAGTTCCAGGTGTGTTTGTACTAATTTGGAAGGTAAGTAGACTAAACTAGTATGCAGATAGTGTTCCAACACAGGATCCCAAGTGATAGCAAATCCTTGAAATGAGGAAAAGAAAACAAACAAACAAACCAAAACACCAACTCTCTGGTAAAATTGCTGATTTTCTGACCTTTCAAAAAACAATCAAAATTCTATATTTGTAAACTAAAATAAACTTTAAGATTCAAATAAGTTTTCAAGGAAGAAATATCTGAAATAGTGTACAGCATGTAAAGAAATTTTGAAATTAATCTAAATGTTGAACTTTTTTAAATATTAGGTACCTTATTTTATTTTTCCTTTAAATTTCACATGAATTGGTATATTGCCAGCATGTATGTCTGCATACTCACACATCCAGTGTTCTGGAAGGATAGACTGGGGCGTCAGATCTCTAGAAACAGGAGTTAAGTATTGGGAGCCATCACTCAGGTGCTTGGAAACAAACCCAGATCCTCTAGGAGAGTTGGCAGGGCTCTTAACCTGTAAGCCATTTCTCCAGCCTATGTATTTTTTGAGACAAGATCTGCTTATACAACACAAACTGGCTTTCAAATTACCATCCTCCTGCTAAAATGCTAGGATTACATGGACCATCAATACCTGGCCTGTGATGTATACAATTTCCCAGTTTGTAAGCCAACAATGAAAGGGTTAATGCTAAGTAAGCCATATTTCATAAATATGGTAATATCATACAGTAGAAGAGCTCTGACTTGTTCTAATCAAACCAAGAAACTCCTTGTGGATCCATGGTTAGATTTCAATGTCCAATACTTACCCCAGGGTTATGTTTGGTGGCACTCTTCCCGGATTCCAAATTAGAGGATACTGGCCTATCTAGACAGGAAAATTAAACCAGGAAAACTTGATGAGTTTTATTTTACTCATAGACTATTTTTAGATCCAAATGGCACTGACATGTTCCACTCCCCTTGCCAGGGCAGAGAATAAATTGACATAAATACAATAGTGTTCCTCATTAGGATTCACAAAGCAGATGGAAACAGAACAGACATTCTTTTGTCATGTCCTGATGACCTTTCCAGCTGGACCCTAAGCAATTTGTAGTTTGTGTGGGAAAATGTCAGGGATGAACAAGAAATCTAGTGCTATAGAAACTCCCTAGAAACTAAAAGACTGACCACAGTTAAGGGATCCAGATCCTGTAGTGGCCACTTTCTATAATCTGGTGAGGCTTCAACTGGTGGGACTAAGAGACCAACTCAGCAACAAAACCTTAACCTTGAAAGTAGTCCTGCCTACAAAAAGAGGCGGAGGAAATGTCTCACAATCTGTGTGAGAGGCCAACTGTGGTGGTTTGGGAAAAAATGGCTCCCAAAGGGAGTGGCACTATTAGAAGGTATTGGTATAGAAGGCCTTATTGGTGGAAGTGTGTCATTGTGCAGAAGGAGAGTGAGAAGAATATGTTGTTTCTATGTGAAATGAAAAAAAAATTTTAAAAATATGTTCGTGAATCTATATAAATTTACAATATGCTGTCAGTACAAGAATCTATATTTTAAAAGGCAATTGAAGGACACAAGCCACATGGAAGCATCCTCTGAAGAGTTGTTAACATCACTTCTGAACAGATGCTTTCCATTGTATCTACCATTGTCTACTTTTGTAAGGATTATATATTGCTTTTCTGTTTTGTTTTTAAAAGCAGATGAAGCAGAGAATGTTACTCATTTAACCTATGATTATACATTTGTATTGGTGAAAATAAATGCTTGATTCAATTTCTTGAGCTTTAAACCTTCCCATTATTACTTCAATTCCCCAAAGTGTAAGGGAATCTAAATGTATTTTCAGGCTCTTGTCTTGATGCTAAGAGAAAATTATGACATAGCATAAAACTGGGTCTCTAGGATTCACAGAGAAAGGGACTGAAATTTAGTATGTGATTACTTCAGGCCAGAATTAGCCCTTAAATCATGAGTTCGATTTCTTGAATTGTAATTTTAGGTCAGATATAGAACCATTATGCATGATTTTATGCAAGGTAAAATTAATAGCATTTTGGGAATAGAAATAGCTAACAGACGGTAAAATAGTGGTCCAGGAAGAAAAAGAATCAAAACAGGTTGAAACAGAGATATAATGATGTCAAGATTACAACAGTTTCAATATAAAACTTTATTGTAAATAAATACCAGTCGTAAGTTCTTTTAAATCTGCTCAGTCAAGAATAAAATGGGAATGATGAGGTAGAAATACATGTTATAAAAATGTAGAAACAGAACAGGGGGAAACAGTGTGTTCAGTACTAAGCTTTGCTTTTTGTCTGGAGCTGAAACACCTCCTGACCACTGAGTGTTCCCAATGACACTAGGTAACCATTCTAGTCACTATGACAGCTCTGTGCAAGAGAATGACTTCTTATGCTGTCCCTTGACACCTAAGCAAAATCCAACTGAATAGAGAAAAATCACCGATTCAACCCACTGATGGGAAATTCATTAGTTAGGTCTCACCCTAGATTCCTATCAGTATGCAAGACCAAGAACATGAAGTCTGAAGACACTTCAAGTCCCTACCTCAGAAAGAGGTGCCTCAGGAAAGTTACATGGTGTCAGCTCTCTCAACGCAACACACAGAAAACAAGCAACATTTCACACATTAAGAATGAAACGAAATATATGGAGATTCATACCCTTAATTCCAGCACTCCATGGCAAGAAACAGGAATGGCTCCAAATTCAAGACAATCCTGGTCAACACAGCAAAGTTCCTGGACAAGCAAAGCTACACACACAAAAACCCTGTCATTAAGAAACAAACAAATCAATAACTAGATAGTCAAAATGAGAGAACCAGAAATTGTAAGGAGTACGGTTTTTTCGCATGTCACTGCTGGTCTTGTCCCGTCGCCGTGCCAGCCCTAATTAATACACTGAGACTCTGTATTAGATATAATTCTTCTGGCCCGGTTACTTGTGTCTTATCGGCTAGCTCTATCTTAATTATTAACCCATTTCTGCTGATCTATGTATTTCTCTTACCGGGGAGCCAGCTGGCATACTGCTTTCTCCCAACTCTCCATCTTGGCTCCTCCTTACTACTTCCTCTTTTCTCCTTGTCTCCTAGTCCCTCCTATCTTCCTTTCCTATTGGCCAACAGTGCTTTATTATTAACCAGTATGAGAAACATATATACATAATGGCATCTCCCATCAAGAAATTATATAAGAAACCAGTCAGTAGAACTGCCAGGATATAGGGGAATTACTCACTGTGTCAGCTTCAGACCCTGAGCTCTCTAAATAACCTACTGTAGAAAAATTATCTTACAACTATTAAGTAATCACCATACATCCAGCATGAAATTGGGTATGCCTGTGTCTGCTTGTGCATGCTCTCTCTCTCTGTATATCTGTCTCTAAAACACACACACACACACACACACACACACACACACACACAACCATTGGTTTTGAACCTTAAAACTAGTCAGTGGACAAAAGAAAATCCTGAAATTCATTAGACAATTAGACAATATCCTGTCTTTCTTTCAAGTATAAAACATATTTAAGGTTTTAAAATGTATTGCTTTATTTTGGGTCATTTATATCTAACTAAAAGTAGTAGGGTGCATACTTTGTAAGATACTCAAATCAGAAAATCCACAAATGTTGGCTAGGCAATGGTGGTGCATAACTCTAATCCATGCACTTGGGAGGCAGAGGCAGGCAGATTAAATGAGTTTGAGACCAGCTTCATAAACAAGAACTAGTTCCAGGACCAGCCTCCAAAGCCAAAGAAAAACCCTGTCCCATGTCTCAAAATAAATAATTAAATAAATAAATAGAAAAAAAGAAAGGAAAGAAAGAATGAAAAAGAAAAAAGAAAAATGTGTTCTCCGGGCTTGGGCTTAGGTTCCAGCTACATGGCTAAACGCGCCAAGATGGTCAGGATCATCGGGAAATACGGGACCCGCTATGGTGCCTCCCTCCGGAAAATGGTGAAGAAAATTGAAATCAACCAGCACGCCAAGTACACTTGCTCCTTCTGTGGTAAGACCAAGATTATGAGATGAGCAGTTGGCATCTGGCACTGTGGTTCCTGCATGAATTCAGTGGCAGGTGGGGCCCGGACATACAATCTACTTCTACAGTCACAGTGAAGTCTGCCATCAGAAGACTGAAGGAACTGAAAGACCAGCAGAAATGCTATTGCTTGAGAACCCCTGCCTCTAATAAATGGGTTAATTTACGTTAAAAAAAGAAAAAGATAAATATTTTATGTTATTTTATGTTGTTTTGTTATTTTTAGTTTTCTTTCTGTAATTTACGTATGCAAATATTTTGTGTACTTGCATGCCTCTGGACTATATACTCACAACCATGAAATACATACATGTATAGAGCATTACATACATGCTGGTACATACCTTGTATGCTTTATAACATGGGCAAGCATATTGTGCATATCATTGCATGCATGCCTGTGCTCTACATGCATGTTTAGTGCACTACGTGTATGTCTTTTGCAACAATGAATGCTTCGTGCACTATATTCATGTTGGTATACTTCATGAATATCTGTGAACTTAATATAATGGTAAGCACCACATACATACATTGTGAAATTGTAGGCAAAGAGGCCATTGGATTCCCTTGGATTGGAACTGCCATGCGGATGTTAGGAACCGAGACCATGTCCTCTTATCTGCACTAGATTCCAGTCTTAACTAATGAGTCACCATCAGTCCAGTCCCACAAAATTCTCTTTTGAAGGACTAATTTTTGCACAGTTGAAAAGACTAATTTAGTGGAAAATGTTTTTGGGAAACTGGCTGGTTTCAGTAATACCAAAGACAAACAATGCTTTAAATCAATTAAAATTCATTTGATTAAACACACAGTTACATTTACTTTTGCCTACAATCATGGTGAACACATTTCTGGAATAAAGAAACAACTTTTTGAGTTTAAGATACATCAATTATGAGATTGCCTGTATAAAACTTCCACAATTATGGATGACATAATCAAAGTAAAATACACTATGCAGAATAAAATGAAGTGGAAATGATTTACTCATAAGATTCTTATTTCAATCATCTTTTCTACAAACTACTATCCTGACAATATGTTTCCATTAAGCTGCAATTTGAGCAACAATATAATCACATAAGTAACAAAAGTGATCTTGAACTGAAAATGAGAAGAAATGACCGCCAGAGAAATGGTCAGGTCTCCTGTGTTTGTGGAAGTTCTGGGGCAGATTGTTGGAAGGCAGAATCAAGTATGGAGAGAGTTCATTTCTACTTCTCAAAAGAGAGGGTGGGGGAAGAACCCAGAAGTTGGGAGAAGGCTAAGTGGAAAGCCCCTCAGGTTGTACACATTCTACCCTGTTGCAAGAGATGAGTAAAGGACAGTGGAGGTTGAAATCCTGTATGGCACCGACGGTAAACCACAAAATACAGCCCATACTGGTAAACAAAACTCACACCACAATATTTGATCTTACAAATAATCTTGATATTTAAAGTGGTCTTCTTACCTACATGGGATTCATAAGAACAACACCAACAATTTCAGGAATACACTCAAGACTTATTGTAATGAAGTAAATACACTCAAGACATATTTCAATGAAGTAAAACTTTCAAGAGTAACATTGAAATCAGTGATCCTGGCATGATATCCTAAATAAATTTTCTGTAATGACAAGGACAACTACAAAACTTCCAAAAGAAAATACATGTCATACTCTTGGAAGGTTAAGAATAGATATGAGGGAAGAGAACAGGAAGGGGTAACTAAGCTGGTTCTTCTCTATTACTTTAAAACATGATTTATTGTGTAGAAACTTCTGATTCCAAAGAGGAAAGTATGCTGTAAAAGCAATAACTTTTATTTTAAAATGTAAGTGTAAGAAGAAATTTCAATGAATTCAGCAAATAATTAATATGATCTTAGATTTTAAATATGATAATGTGGGAACAACTACCTAGAAGAAATACTTTTAAACACTTTAGCCAGTAATCTTAAGACAAAATATAAGTAATTAATGTAAATATTAGCCTCAGTACACATTTCTATAAAATGATATATGCATAATTTTGACCTGAAACCAGTTTTTAGCTAGGTATTGGTGGCACAGGCATTTAATCCAAGAATTGGAAAGCAGAGATGGGTGGATCTCTGTGAGTTCAAGCTTAGCCTGGTCTACAGAGTGAATTCCAGGACAGGATCAAAGCTATAGAAAAACCCTGCCTTGAGGAGAAAAAAAAGTGCTTGTAAATTTGATGATCTTCTGAACTATCACAGTACATTTAAAATTCAAAATTCCCTAAGGTAGTTCAAGGTGAAACCTTGACTTCTTTGCTGCTGGACTGTTACCTGTGAGCCATGACAAGTTGCTTCTGGCCAGTGTTTCTCATAGTAACAGGAACCAGACTTGAAGGAACACACAGATACATATTTATTAATATAAGGGCCTTTTAAAAAGCCTACCTGACTTTGGAGGAAACCTTGGGCCTGCAAATCCCTTTGATGGGACATACTTTCGAGCATCTGGATGAGGTGGTGGTGTATTCTGGCCTCTTGGATTCTGTGGAATGGCAGGTCATCCATGATCTCTAGGGCCTGAAACATTGGCCACCAGTGGAGGAGTCAAGCCATGGACAGCCACATTGCATTCAGCAGGGCCAGAGTTTGGAAAAGTTGCCTTCTGTAACAGAGTCACAATCATTAGTCTGTGTAGTGGCTTGATTCACAGCTCCTTTCCAGGGAGTGGCAGGCAAAGAAGAAAGCATTCAATGATGTTGAAGCAAGAATGGTAACAGGCTCAGTCTTCCACATGGGTTGAGGATGTCCTTTTTTTCTGTCCTAACTAATTTTACAAACTCAACAGAAATCTTTAAGCATGGTAGTAACACACCTAGCACAGTCTCAAACAAAATTATAGTTCATGAAGATCAAAACAGATACTTTTTAAACTAGAGATACACCAGGAAGTTGAGCTAGAGGGATTGAATCCCAGAACTCAGGTGGTAGAGGGAGGTTTATCTCTGTCACTTCAAGGCTAGCCTTGTCAATAGAGTGACTTCCATGACTGGAACCATTGCTACTTTGAAACCCTATATTTAAGAAAAAGAAAAAAATAACCTTACACATTTATCAAACACACAGGAAATGAAAATGGTTAAGATGCTGTTTGGTCTCCCAGAGCACAGGGGAAGTGGCAGGAACGGGGGCAGTGAAGGGAGAGAGAAGTAGGAGAAAAGGAGGGGTAGGAAAGGAAAACACGTGCAACCAGGAAAATATAGCCCGGTTAAGAATAGAAGACAGGAGAAACAGAGAGAGAGAGAGAGAGAGAGAGAGAGAGAGAGAGAGAGAGAGAGAGAGGAGCCAATATTGGTTTGAAGATAAAATTGAACACAAAGAAAGGTCTAGAGAACTACAAGACTGCCACCAACTAACAATTTGAGCATCCATGGAAAGGCTACCATAAATGTCCTTTACTGAGAGTGAGATCAACAACTTATCCATGGAGCCCTCATGGAATACCTGTTGGAAACAGGAGCAAATACCCATACATAAACACTGAGTCAAACTAGAACACAACTGCAGATGGAGAGGACAAGACCAGGTGACAGAAACACAGGTGGAAGAGACAGCTTACCTGAACAAGGAGGAGCTAACAGACCACCAGACTATAGCTGGGAAGCCAGCATGGGACTGACTCAGGACCACCTGAATATGGGTCTCAGCCAGAAAGACTGAGCAGTCTAAGGGACCTCAGACAGTGGAGCCAGGATGTATCACTGCTGCACCAAAGGACCTTGCTTAAACATCCCCCATGGAGTGATAACTGCCTTAATCTAGAGACAGGAGATAAGCCCTAGTCCCTACTTCACATGACCTGTTAGATGTACATGACCCCAACTGGATGGCATTCCCCTACATATTTAATTGTGGTGGGGGATGGGAGGGGAGGGTGGTTAGGGTGCGAGTGAGAGGGCAGAGAGGGTAAAAGGAAGGGAGGTTGGATGTAAGGCAGGGAGGAAGGGAGGGACAGAGTGGGAACTGCAATCGACATGTAAAAAAATTAATTAAATAAAAAAAATACTTTGACTCCAAAATTTAAGTTCAAGGACAAATTACTGGGGAGAAGGATTTCTATTTTTGTTTCCACAGAAAATGAAAAGCTGTGGATTTCTTACAGACTAATGTGGTTTGGTCAAGCCATACCGCCAGAAACAGAGTACCAGGAGATCCTACATTCAAAACAGCTGCACAAAGCATCCTTATAGACTACAGCCAGGATTTATGCATCTTCTTAGAATCCCCCATAACAGCACCCCTTACCAGAAGGAAGCAGTTTGGAAAGAACGACACCCAAATTCGCAAATACTGTCTATAAATATTTGTTTTCATTTAAATGGACTTGGTTATATAAAATAAATTAAAAAAAAAAGAAAATGGTTAAGGTGTTTATAATTTCTACTTGATCCAAATTAATGCTATATTTAAAAATCTAAAATATTTTTAAGATTCAAATAAGATTAGAAGGTAGAAAATATGAAATAGTGCACAGAATGTACAGAAACTTTGATGTCCATTTAAAAGTTGTACTTATTGAAATAAGACATATATGGTCTCTTTCTTTTAGTCCCACCCAGGAATGGGTGTTTTCCATGAACATATGTCTGCATGAATACTACAAACACTCAGTGTTCTGGAGGGATAGAATTGGATACAGATCACTTGAAACTGGAGTGAAGAAGGAGTGTGGAGTGCTAGGAATGAAAGTGAGGTTCTCTAAGAGAGCAGCCAGTACTCTTAACTTATAAGCCATTTCCTCAGCCTATGTGGTTTATTGAGACAAGTTCTTCTTAGATAGAGCACAGTGGCCTTGAAATTACTTTCCTCCTGCCTCACCATGCCCAAATGCTGGGATTGCAGTTAAAAAAAAAATCAAAACTTGGCTAGTGATTTATACTATTTCCAGAACATTACAACACAAGGATGAAAATGTTAGCATAAATTAAAATTATATTGTATTAATATTTTGATATCTCAAGGTTGTTCTAGCATTATTCTAATAAAACCAAGAAGCTAGGTACGGATCCATGGGTAGAATTCAATTTCCCATTCTAACCATAGAGTCTTGTTTGGTGGCACTCTTCTTGGATTCCAACTTGGAGAATACTGGCCTATCTAGACAGAAAAATTAAATCAGGAAAACTTCATTAGTTCTCACTAATTTCCAGTTTTCAGTAATTTCCAAACCATTTCCAGATCCAAATGCCATTCACACTTTCCACTCTCCTGCAAGGACAGGGAAGAAATCAACAGGAATACAATAGTATTCCACTTTAGGATCCCCAAAATAGCCTGACATCTATGGAAATTTCACCAGAACTGACAACTTTTTCCAATGTGCTGCTGACCTTTCCAGCTGGCTCTTAGGCAAACTTGCCCTTTCAGGCAACTCAGGATGCAGCATCCACTACCTGTTTTCTACATGTACCAAACTTTCCCTAAGTTCACATCATATACTTTTTGAGAAAAGTACACTTATAGGTAACTCAAGAAATACACATGAATATTTAAATTTCTGAATTTTTTCTTTCTTAATATTATTTCATTTAATACCTAGAGTAGACACACATCTTTCCCAGGTTCTGTGTGTAGTGAGTGATAATTGAAGAGGTCCTGACAAATACAATCTACTGAATATGAAATGATTAAATCACATAACTAATTAAGAATTACCCAAATTATTTTACTGGTAGGCTTTAACAAATCCATTGACATTTGCCTGCATAATAGCCCTTACAGCAAAACAGGTTATATGTAAATGGATTAAGAACAATGAGATGATAGCTTTGAAAGAGAGTAAATTTTTATTATGGCCAGATATAGGAAACCCTTACCAAGGAACAAATCTAACCTTCAATACATACATTAGTTGGCATGCTTAAAATTTTTCACAAGAAAGGACTAGAGAGATGGGTTCAATGTTAAGGGTCCAGTTGGCTCTTCCATAGGACCTGTGCTTAATTCCCAGCAACTACATAGCAGCTCACAGCCATCTGTAACTGCACTTCTAGGGGATCTGATGCCTTGTTCTGACCTTTTCCAGCATCAGTCATGCAAGTGATACACAGAAACGTGATGGTAGAGATGACATAGTCATGGAATATCTGCCAAGGAGAGCTGCTAACAGGGAGTGCATCAAGCCCAATAGAAAGAAGTGGCTTGCAGTCAACAAAGCTGAATAGAGTTGGAGATCTAAGAGGATTTTGACATCACATGGAGATGGAAAGTTTGGAGTTTGCCCATTCGTTTCTTGGTCTTCCTTGGCCCAGTATTTCCTCACTCTTCTCTTTATTTGGAATGTTGATGTATACCCTGTGCAATTATATGTTTGAAGTATATGATCTGCTTTTTGATTTTGATTTTCATGGGTGATTACAATTAAGAGATTGAAGGATTCTCAGAAGCAACATTGAACTTTCTAACATTGTTGAGACACTGTGCTAGACTTTGGGGGTTTCTAGAGTTGACAAAATGAATTTTGCAATGATATTATTATAAACTTCTAGTGCTAGTGAGTGACAGTTTAAATGTAGCTGGCCCACATACTTTCAAAGGGAGTGCCAATGATAGGAAGGTTGTCTTTCTTGGATTTGGGGTGGGTATGGTCATTTGGAGGGAGGGTGACACTGTGTGGCAAGGTTAAAGGTTTCCTATGCTCATAATACCACCCAGAATTTCAGTAGACTTCCTATTGCCTACAGAATGTAGGATTCTCAGCTCTTTCTCCAGACCCACAACTACCTGTACGCCAGCATTTTATATGCCATGATGAAAATGGACTGAATCTCTGAAACTATAAGTGAGCCACTTCAAATAAATGTTTCATTTATGCTCTCTCTCTCTCTCTCTCTCTCTCTCTCTCTCTCATGCTGTCTCACTCTCTTTCTTTCTTTTATCTTGTCTTACCCTCCCCAGGCTAAATCTTCCTAGTCCCATGTGATTTTCTTTCCTCCCCTACCCTTTTTTCTGGCCTGCTCTCCACTCCCATCCCCCATGCTCCCAATACGCTAAGAAGATCTAGTTCTTTTCCCCTTCTATGAGGGAACTTGTATGAATCTCTTAGAATCCTCTTTGTATTCTAGTTTCTCTGGCATTATGAAATATAGGCTAGCGATCCTTTGGTCTATGTCGAATATATATATATATATATATATATATATATATATATATATATATCAGTGAATACATACCATGTTCTTATTTTGTTGACTAGGTTACCTCATTCAGGAGGTTTCCTTCAAGTTTCATCCATTTGCCTGTGATTTTCAAGATTCCATTGTTATTTTTTTCCACAGAGCAGGATTCCATTGTGTAAATGTCCGACATCTACTTCATCCATTCTTCATTGGAGGAGCATCTAGGATGCTTCCAGGTTCTTGCTATTACAAATAATGCTGCTATAAACATAGTTAAACACATTTTTTGTTGCATGGCTGTGGATCATTTGGGTATATGAATAAGAATAAGATTACCAGGTCCTGTGGTAGATCAATTCCCATTTTACTGAGGAACCACGATGAAGATCTCCAAAATGGCTGTACAAGTTTGCAATCCCAACAGCAATGTAGGAGTATTCCCCTTTCTCCACATCCTCTACAGCATAAGTTCTCATTAGTGTTCCTGATTTTAGCAATTCTTGCAGGAGAAAGATGGTATCTCAGAGGTGTTTTGATTTGCATGTCACTAATAGCTAAGGATGTGGAACACTTACTTAAGTGTCTTGCAGGCTTTTTTATTTCCTCTATTGAGAATTCTCTCTTCAGTTCTATACTCCATTTTTAATAGAGTTATTTGGTGTTAGGGTGACTAGTTTCTTGAGGTATTTGTATATTTTGGAGATGAGCCCTATGTCAGATGTAAGGTTGGTGAAGATCTTTCCCCACAGTGTGGGCTGCCTTTTGGTCTTGTCAACTGTGTCCTTTGCCTTACAGAAGCTTCTCAGCTTGAGGAACTCCCATTTATTAATTGTTGATCTCAGGGTCTGTGCTACCGGAGTTATGTTCAGGAATGAATCTACTGTACCAGTTTCTTCAAGGGTACCTACCACTTTCTGTTCGAAGATATTCAGTGTGGCTGTATTTATGTTGATGTCCTTGATCCATATGGATTTGAATTTTGTGCAAGGCTATAGATATGGGTCTATCTGCATTCTTCTACACACTATCATCCAGTTGTTCCAGCACCATTTGTTGAAGATGCTTTCCTGCTCCCATTGTATTCTTTTAGCTTTTTTGTCAAAAAACATGTGTTCATAGGTGTGTGGGTTAATATCAGGATTTTTGATTTGATTACTTTGATCTACTTGTATATTTTTCTGCCAATACTAGGCTGTTTCCAAGAATATAGCTCTAGTCAGGGATTAAAGTCAGGGATGGTGATGCCTCCTAAAGTTCCTTTGTTGTACAGGGTGGTTTGGCTATCCTGGGTGTTTTGTTTTTCTATATAAATTTGATTATTATCCTTTCATGGTCGGTGAAGGATTGTGCAGATATTGATGGGGATTGCATTCAATCTGTAGATTGCTTTGAGTAAGATTTCCATTTGTACTATGCTTATCCTACCTATCCAAGAGCATGGGAGATCTATCCATTTTGTGGTATCTTCTAAAATTTCTTGGTTTAAATAAACAGTACTTGATATATAGGTCTTTCACTTGTTAGTTAAGCATTACCCCAAGATACTTTATGTTGAATATGGCTATGGTAAAGGGTGATGTTTCTCTGTTTTCTATGTCAGTCCCATTGTCCTCTGTATATAGTAAGGCAACAGATTTTTTTTTTTGAGTTTATCTTGTATAGTGGTAGTTTGCTGAAGGTGTTTATTAGCTGTAGGAGTTCCCTGATAGAAACTTTTGGGTCGCTTATGTATGCTGTCATATATTTTCACATAGTGAAAGTTTGGCTTATTCCTTTCCAATTTGTATCCCCTTGATCTCACTTTTTGTCTTATTCCTTTAGCTAGAACTTCAAGTACAATATTGAAGCAATATGGAGAGGGTAGCCTTGTTCCTGGTTTTACAGGAATTGCATTAAGGTTCTATCCATTCAGTTTGATGTTGGCTGTTGATTTAATATATATGCTTTTATCATGTTTAGGTATGTTCCTGTTATCCTTGATCTCTCCAAGCCCTTTATCATGTAAGGGTATTGGAATGTGGAAAAGGCTTTTTCAGTAAACGCTGTTTTTTTTTTCAGTTTGTTTATATGGTGGATTACATCAATCAACTTTTGTATGTTCACCTATCCCTGCAACACAGGGATAAAGCCTAGTTGGTCATGTTGGATAATTTTTCTGATGTGTTCTTGGATTTGATTTGCCAGTATTTTATTGAGTATTTTTGC
Organism: Phodopus roborovskii; assembly: GCF_943737965.1. Classification (NCBI taxonomy): domain Eukaryota; kingdom Metazoa; phylum Chordata; class Mammalia; order Rodentia; family Cricetidae; genus Phodopus; species Phodopus roborovskii. Next base: position 52,263 of record NW_026126178.1, on the reverse strand, counting down.
ATCTATGTTCATGAGGGATATTGGTCTATCCTTCTCTGTCTTAGTTGTGTCTTTGTGTATCTATGGTACCAAGGTAATTGTGGCCTTGAAAAAAAATGTTTGGTAATGAACATTTTGTCTCTATTGTGTGAAACAATTTGAGGAGTATTGGTATTAGTTCCTTTTTGATTTGCTGGTAGAATTCTGCACAACTGCCAATAGGCCCTCGGTCTTATTTTGTTGGGAGGCTTTCGTTGACTGCCTAAATTTCACTGATGGTATATTTCACTGACGGTATAGGTCAGTTTAAGTTGCTTATCTGTTCTTGATTTCCTTTTGGTAAGTGATAATTATCCAGAAATTTCTCCATTTCCAATGAATTTTCAAATTTTGTGGAGTACAGGTTTTACAGGTTTTTAAAGTACAACCTGAAAATTGTCTTGACTTCCTCAGGGTCTGTTATTATGTCCACCTTTTTGTTTCTGACTTTGTTAATTTGTGTGTTCTCCCTGTGTTTTTCGGGTTAATTTGGATAAAAGTTTGTCTATCTGGTTGAGTTTCTTTAAAAAAAAAAAAAAAAAAAAAAAAAAAAAACAACTCTTTGTTGCATTGATGTTTCGTATCATTTTCTTGTCTCTATTGATTTGTTCTCTCGAATTGATTATTTGCTGTCATCTACTCTGGGGTGAGTGTGTTTCTTTTTGTTCTAAGTCTGTTAGCTGTGCTATTAATTCTGTAATGTGACTATCCTCAGTTTTCTTCATATGGGCTCTTATGAAATGAACTTCCATCCTTCGTAGAAATCTTTTCAATGTTTAACATATGTTCGTGTATGTTGTGTCCTCATTGTCATTGAATTCTAAGAAGTCATCCATGTCTTTCTTTATATCGTCTTGACCATGAATGGTCCAATTGGACATTGTTCAGTTTCCATGAGTTTGTAGGGTTTCTTCGAGATTTGTGTTGTGGTTGAATTCTAGCTTTAAAGCATGGTGGACTGATAAGATACATAAGGATATTACAATTTCTTTTTTTTAATCTGGTGAGGTTTTTTTTTTAATGTGGCCTAGTTTGTGGTTGATTTTAGAGATGGTTCAATATGGACTTGAGAAGAAGGTATATTAGTTGTGTTTGGTTGTAATGTTCTGTAGATGTCTCTTAAACCCAATGGAGACATAGCTTCTGTTAGTTCTTGTTTCTTTGTCAAGTTTTTGTATGGTGGTCCTGTCAAGTAGTATGAGTGGAGTGCTGAAGTGTCCCACTAGAAGTGGATGAGGTTTTACATGAGCTTCAAGATTTAGTAGAGTTTCTTTTACGAATGTGGGTGCCTTTGTATTTTGGGCATAGATGTTCAGAATTGAGAATTTGTCCTGATGTATTTCTCCTATGATGAATATGAAATGACTGTTTTCATCTCATTTGATTGATTTTGGTGTGATGTCTAACATGTTAGATATTAGGATAGCTATACCTGCTGGCTTCTTGGGTCCACTTCATTGGAAGATCTCCCAACCCTTTACCCTGAGGGAATGTCTGTCTTTGAAACTTAGATATGTTTTTTGTATGCAGCAAAACCATCAATTCTGTCTTTGTGTCCATTCTTTTATCCTGTGAATTTTCATAGGCGAGTTAAGACCATTAATGTTTAGGGATAGTAAGGACCACTGATTGTTAATGCTTGTTTGTTTTAGATTTTTTGTAAGTGGTGGTATTGTGAATATATTATCCATGCTTTAACCTTGGTTTTGGTGAATTGGGATTATCTATTACTTATGTCTTTGTGAGCATAGTTAAATTTCTTGGGTTGGAGTTTTCCTTCCAGAAATTTCTATAGGGCTGGATTTTTAGATATTCAGTGTGAAAATCCAGCTCTGTCATTAAATATGTTGTTACCTCTGTCTATAATGCTTGAGAGTTTTGCTGGGTATAGTAGCCTTGTCAGGCATCTGTGGACTCTCATACTTGTAGAACATCTACCCAGGAAGTTCTGATCTTGAGAATTTCCATGGAGAATTTAAGTGTAATTTTGATCAGTCTACCTATATATGTTATCTGAAAATTTTCTCCTGCTGCTCTTAATTTTCTTTCTTTTTTTCTGTATGTTAGGTGCATTGATTGCTATGTGTTTTGGGGTCTTTATTCTTTGGTCTAGTCTATTTGGTGTTGGGTTTGCTTCTTAGGCTTTTATGGGCAAGTCCTTACTCAGATTGGGAAATTTTTCTTCAATGATTTTGTTTAACATGATTTCCACACCTTTGAGCTGGGCTTCTTCACCTTCTTCTACACTTATTATTCTTAGCTTTTGCTTTACCCAGAGTCCCACATTTCCTGGATGTTTTGTGTTAAGGATTTATTCGACTAATGATTTTCTTTGATCGATGTATATATTTTCTCTAGTTTATCTTCAGCCCCTGAGATTCTCTCTTCACTCTCTTGTATTCTTTTGGTTTTTCTTGAGTCTGTAGTTCCTGATCATTTTGCCAGTTTTTTTTTTTTTTTTTTTTGATTTTGTTCTTGTTTCCAGCATTCCTTCAGTTTGTGTTTTCTTTATTGTCTCTATTTCAGTTTTCGTGTCTTGAACTGTTCCTTCAACTCTTTGATATTTTTTCTTCGTTTCCCTTGCTTTCTTTAAGCACTCACAAAAATGACCCACAAAAAATATATTTCTATATTCTGATCTTGCTTCTTCAAGAAATAATGCTGGTTACATGTTACACTGCTCTATATTATATATTCTTTAAAGTTTTTATGTAGTATAACTCCTCGTTATCCAGTGTAGGTTGAGTATTCCTTATTGGAAGTGCCTGGCACTGTGTTTGCAATTTTGTATGATCTGTGAAGTCCTTCTGTATATATTTTGTCTCATTGGTTGATGAATAAAATAATGATTGATTGATTGGCCAGCTAGAAAATATAGGCAGGGCTACGAGATGAGAATGCTATGAAACACAGGCAGAGGGGTCATGATTTTGTGCACCAAAGAAGTAACAGTATGGAGAATTCACCCATAAGCCAAAACCAGGTGGAAATTCATGATTATAGAAATGGGTTAATAATTAAGACAGAGATAGCCAATAAGAAGCCCAACCACCAGCCAACTGTTGTATACCTAATATACCATCTGTGTATTCATTTAGGACTAAAGTGTGGCAGAGTCAAACAGGATGAAGAACATATATATATATATATATATATATATATATATATATATATAGAGAGAGAGAGAGAGAGAGAGAGAGAATGTGTGTCTATATACCTTACATGTTGAACATCAAAAATTTAAAATCTGCTCTATGAAATGCTTCAAAATTCACAAAGTTTTGAGTGCTACATACACCCAAAGTGTCATTGAGAGCACTCTGGATTCCTGAATTTCCATAGTTCAGGTGGACACTTGCCTTAAACTGTGTGGAAGAAGAATACAGATCAGAACAAGGAGCTACAAAGGATTTTGCTGTTTGGTTGTTTTTGAGGTAGAGTCTTACTAAGCAATTCTCAGAATGGCCTGGAACTCACTCTGTAGATGAGGCTGGCCTCACACTCACAGAGATCCTCCTGCTTCTGCACCCCAATTGCTAGAATTAAAGGATGTGCTACCATATCTGGACTAACATTATTTACCCGGTTTAAAAAAAAAATAAGTAAGTGTATAATTACAAGTATTTGTGTTATTTACCCAAAAAAATTTCTCTAGAAATATAAGTAAAAGCAGTGCCTATAATTCACAAATGTCTACTCACAGAATATTTTAAAGGTAAAGTGAGAAGAAAAGACAACATAAGGGAGATTTTACAGTAATGAAAATGTTTAAATACTATGCTTCCTCCTCCTCCCCCTGGAAGGAAAGTTAGGTTCTGAAGAGACCCTCCAACACAGTTGGAGGAGAGAGAATAGCTCCTTTCAGTGAAGGTCAGCACAGTATATAGGGACCATATGGGGAGTGCTCTGGAATAATTAAAACAGCAGTTGTATGTACAAGGTCATTTTGTGCACCAGGAATACATCCTGGTTCCACTGCCTGAGGTCCCTTAGACTGTGCAGTCCTTCTAGCTGAGACCCATATTCCCATAGAGGGCACTCCCTTAACCTAGAGACAGGAAAGAAGTCCAAGTCCCTACTTCAAATGACTTGACAGATTTACATGACCCCACCTGGATGACATTGCCCTACATGTGGAATTAGGGTGGGGGGGATGGGATGGGAGGGTGGTCAGGGTACATGTGAACGGGGATAGAGTGTAAGAGGTAGGGAGGGAGGGAGGGAGAGGGAGGGAACTGGGATCGACATCTAAAAGAAAATAATAATAATAATAATAATAATAATAGTGACAATGATAATAACAGAATTCTTAAATGCAGATCCAATTAGCTGAACCATAAGTCAGAATCACACTCAACAGCTCTCATCGTGTTATCCTACTGTCTGTCAGCTTATGTCTAAATGTGCCCTGAACACTACACAGATTTCAACAGAGCATGGTGTTTTTGAAGCTTTTCAACAAATTAAATGTTTATTAAAATAACAGGATAAGGTGCATATATAATATTCACACCTTGAATTCCCTCAGCTTTACACCTATGTAAAGAGTTCTGATATTTTCAAGGTTTTCTTTTTAAATTGGCATGTGTGTGTGTGTGTGTGTGTTTCTTTCTTCCTCTTATTCTTTCTTTCTACCTTTCTATCAACATGGGGGTCATGTCCATGCAAGGTACAGTGGCCAATGTGGCCAGAGGCATTGGATCCTCTAAAGATGAAGTTTACATGGACCTTGAGCTATTCAATATGTGTGCTAGGAACTGAACTCAGGCCCTCTGCAAAAGCAATATGTGCTTTTAAAAGCTGAGTCACCTGTTCATCCCAAAAACAGTTCTGATTTTTAAAATATGAAGGTCATAAGTTTGAGTGGAATGGTGCTTATTTTTACATGTGCAATGTGGAAGGCAGGCTACAAGCTCTAGAGAAATTTTACCTGGGTAAATAACACAACTCTCAAGATGTATCTGGAAGTGGGTATGCATTCCCAATTGCCTGAAAATGAAAATGATTGCCCTGTTTGACTCAGAGTACGATTCAAATGTGCCTGACACCATACACAGATATTTTTGGAAATTTGTGACCATATACTTCCCAATAATCCAACTTTGAAGGTGATGGGAGATGTCACTCTGTAAATAGGTTTCTCCTAGAATTCAACAAGAATGAGGACACAACATATGCGAACTTATCGGACACCTTGAAAGAGTGCTATGAGGGATGTTCATTGCGCTAAGTGCCCATATGAAGAAAACTGAGAATACTCACATTAGAGAATTAACAGCAAAACTGAAAGCCCTAGAACAAAAAGAAGCAAACTCACCCAGAGGTATAGTAGCAAGGAAATAATTTGAGGGCTAAAATCAATAAAGGAGAATCCTGGAAAACAATACAAAAATCAATGCAATGAAGAGTTTACTATTTGAGGAAATGAACAAGATAGACAAATCTTTATCCAAACTAACACAAAAGCAGAGAGAGAATACATAAAATAACAAAATCAGAAACAAGGAAGGAGACATAACAACCGACACTGGGGAAATCCAGACAATTTTCAGGTCATACTTTGAAACCCTATGCTCCATAAAATTTAAAAACTCAAAGTAAATGGACAAATTTCTCAATAACTATCACTAACTAAAATTAAATCAAGAACAGATGAGCACCTTAAAAATACCCCTACTGAAATAGAGGCAGTCATTGGAAGCCTCCCAACCAAAAAATCCAGGGCCAGATGGCTTCAGTGCTGAATTCTTCCATAAATTCCAACAAAAGCTAATAACATAACTTCACAAATTGTTTCACAGAATAGAAGTAGAATGTACATAACCAAGCTCCTTTTGCAAGGCCACAATTACCTTGGTAACTAAGCCAAAAGAAGACACAACAAAAAAGAGAACTACAGACCAATATCCCTCATGAATATTGATGCAAAAATACTCAATAAAGTACTGGAAAATCGAATCCAAGAACACATCAGAGAAATCATCTAACATGACTAAATAGGCTTCATCCCTGGGTTACAGGGACAGGTCAACATATGAAAATCTATCAATGTGATCTACCATATAAACAAACTGAAAAAGAAAAACAATGTAATCATCTCACTGGATGCTTAAAAAGCCTTTGAGAAAATCCAATACCTTTCGTGAAAGAGGTCTTGGAGAGATCAGGGATAACAGGAACATACCTAAATGAATAAAAGCAATATACAGTAAACCAACAGCCAACATCAAACAGAGTGTAGAGGATAAACATCTTCAGCAAACTAGCAGGTTACAAGATAAACTCAAAAAAATCAGTAGCCCTACTTTATTCAGACGACAAAGAGGTAGAGAAAGAAATCAGAGAAACATCACCCTTTACAATAGCCACAAGCAACATAAAGTATCTTGGTGTAAAGCTTACCAAAAAAGTAAAAGACCTATATAATAAGAAATTTGTGGCTCTAAAGAAAGAAATTAAAGAAGATACCAGAAAATGGAAGACAGCCTACAGACGTGGAAAAGATCTTCACCAATCATACATCTGAAAGAGGGTTGATCTCCAAAATATACAAAGAACTCAAGAAACTAGTCACCAAACACCAAATAACCCTATTAAAAATGACGCACAGAACTGAAGAGAGAAATCTCAATTATGGAAATCAAAAAGGCTTCAAGACTCTTAAGAAAGTACTCAACATCCTTAGCTACCAAGGAAATGGAAATCAAAACAATTTTGAGATACCATCTTACCAGAAGTACTAAAATTAGGAACACCATGACAACTTATGCTGGAGAGGATATGGAGAAACAGGATAACTCCTATACTTCTGGCGGGAGTGCAAAAAAGTACAGCCATTTTATAGATCATTATGGTGATTCTAAGGAAAAATGGGAATCAGTCTATCACAGGACCCAGCAATCCCAAACTTAGGCATATACCCAAATGATCCACATCCATGCAAAAAAAGATATCTGTTTACTATATTCATAGCAGCATTATTTGTAATTGCAAGAATCTAGAAGCAACCTAGATGCCCCTCAACAGAAGAATAGATAATGAGTATGTGGCACATTTACACAATGGATTACTACTCTGCCAGAAAGAAACAATGGAATATTGAACTTTACAGGCAAGTGGATGGAACTTGAAGAAACCATCCTGAATGAGGTAACCCAGTAACAAAAAGAGGGACATGGTACATATTTCCTTATATGGATTTTAGACACAGAGCAGAGGATCACTGGCTTATAATTTACAGTGCCAGAGATGAGACTAGGATACCAGACATTTCTAAGTGATTCATACATGATCTCTCACGGGGGGGGGGCAAGATCTCCTGAGAATATTCAGAGTGGTGGGGCAGTGAGTGCAGAGGGGACTAGGAAAAAGAGAAGGGCAGGAGAGGAAAGCACATGAGACTAGAAAGATTGAGTCAGGGAAGGAATAGATGGGAAAAACACACGGAGAGAGAGAAATACCATAAAAGAGGGAGCCATTATAGGATTCTATAAAAAATGATTATAGAGAAATGTACAGAGACCTACAAGTCTCATCCCATTTTACAATTTGTGCAACATTTGCTAGGCTACTATAAATGCCTTTCCCTGATAAGGAGATTGATGACTAACTTATGTACAATCATTTAGCCCTCCTCTTGAAGCTGATAGAAATAGAAACAGATACACACAGCTAAACACTGTGCCATACTGGAATCCAGATGCAGAGAGGGAGGACAAAATCAGGCTATATAAACATATAGAGACAACTGACCTAAACAAGGAGGAGCTAATGGGTCCCAGACTGATAGCTAGGAATCCAACATTTGTACAACTCAGACCACCTAAACATAGGTCTCAGAAGGCCTGGCCAGACTAAGCAACCTCTGACTGTGGAACCAGGATGTATCATAATAGGACTTTTGGAGCATGTTCCCCATGGAGGGATACTCCTTGCACCTAGAGGCAAGAGGGAGGGCCTAGTTCCTACTCCAAATGATTGGACAGATTTAGATGACCCATTTAGGAACTCATCACCCTACATGTGCAGTGGGGAGAAGTTATTTGAGGCTGGTGGATGGGCATGGGAGTGTAGAAGAAAGGGACCTAGAAGGGATGGAGTAGGAACTGGGATTCATATGTAAAATAAGAAAAATAAATAAATATAATACATAAATAAAAGAGAATTGGCACTTATTGTAGTCAATATAAATCATTTTTACTTTCAGGTATTATTCAAAAAGGGAATGAGTTTTATGCCTGCCACATGCATAAATGTAAAGCTGGAGTTTCATTGGTACTTGTCAATTAATGTTGCTGTTTAAATACAATTATCAGTGCCTAAAATCATTTGATGATGAAAACATACAATCATAAGTGGCTAGCAGACTACTTTAGAGCAAAGTCAATGGAAATGGATGGTCCTTAGGTCCATAATACTGGAAAATACAAATGTCTAAACAGTTTAACAAAATGCCATTACAGGTCATTTTTTAATAGCTAAATACAATCTGTACATATCGCACAACTATAAGTATGAGATAATTCACAATCACAATTGCAGCAGTTATTATTTGTATCTGTGCATTTGTTGGTAGTGTGCAGCACCATGCCCAGCTTAGTTATAATAAATACCAAGAACCTGCAATATTCACAAATAATCATTAACAAAAGCCAAACATATGTTATTCTTCCTGCTTCCCAGCCAATCTGTTGACTCTACATATCAGATACAGATTATAGAATACAATAGATAGATCAATTCAAAATTTAAGCTTACCATTTATAAGTAGCAAACACTAACACACTACAAATTAAAGGGACTCTACTGTCAATAACTTTGCAATATAGATGAGAATTGACTTTAGCCAATGAATGCACTTAACATCCACTGTAAATATAGCTTAAATATATTTTACTACTATCAAATTTTTCTTTTAGCTAGGTAATGATGGTGCACAACTTTAATCCCAGTACAAAGGAGGTAGAGGCAGGTGCATCACTAAGGCCACCTTGGTCTACAGACATGATTCCAGGATTGCCATCAATACAGAAAGAAACCTTGCCTCAAACCTTTGCTCCGAAAAGGATGTTTCTCTGTGTGTAATTATTTTCCAATTGTAATCATAAAATCAATTTTAAACAAAAAGGAATTCAGTACAATACCCTGAGCTAGTAAAATGTTACAATTCACTTAACTGTTTTAAAATTTTACTTAGTTTTATGTACATAAGTGTTTCTCCTGACTCTGATATACCTGGACTTACAAGGTGCTAACTGTATGACACATAAATATGAAGATGTGCACATGTTATGTGTGTGTCCATGCACACACGAGTGTGAGTGGAGGTGTCTTAAGAGGACAGAAGAGGGTCTAAATTAACCTGGAAGTAGAATGACAGGCAAATGTGAGCCATCTGACTTGCTCAGGACCAAACACAGCTCAGCTCTAATGGAAGAGCAGCAAGTGCTGAGCTGAAATACTGTGCTCTCTCTCTAACCCCCAAAATTCCTTCTCAAGACTTTGTGATTTTAAAACTAATTATATTCAGTGGGAAATGTACAAGTAAAGCACAAAATAAAAGATTAATTCTCAGTGCTTCCTATAGTCTGGCCTGTAATATGATTTCAATTCTGGTAAAATTAATAAAATTCATAGAAAGTGATTATTTTTAAATACCCTCTATACCTTTACCTAATATAAAATGAATAGTATATGTTACGGGACTTAAAAACTTACCCAATAGTCATGTGCCCTTTGTTCATGAGCAATAACCTAAAAAAAGTTATTAAAATTATTCGTAAATAAAAAAAAATTCATTACCACCACTAAAATTCATGGTCCAAACCATAATTCCCACTGCCTAGGCATCTCTGAAGCACTATAACCATTTTGAAAGCATGATTTCACATATACAGATGATTTTCTCTCCTGAAATTTTTAACAAACCTGAACATAAGTGTTTTTAATGCCAACAAACTGCAGAAGATGATCAACTACTAGAGTTTCCAAGGAACAGATAACAATCCCAACATGGGACTGCGATGGTGACACATTGCTTTGCTATATAATACTCATTCCAAAAGAAAGGGAAGTTGCAGAAGTATTATATTTCAGTATCGTTGGCTCTCTGTGTATATTTCAGTTTCACAAAACACATCAGGAGTGATGAAAGCTAGAGTCCTGCATCAGTTCTATCCAGTCAGAGTGCTCTAACTGCATATAGAGCTGTCACTTGACACACATACCTGCCCTTGATAGGAGGAAATTGTTCTCTCCAATTCTTCTTCGATATCCTTTGCACACCGTCTACATGGAACAAATAGTTACTCCACTGTGCTAACATATAATAAAGAATAACAGCACATGGCTACAAGGATATTACTGAGTGTTCTTCCTTATTTAATTATAACCACAAGACTTCTCTTTTGAGAGATACTGACAGGTATTAATGACCATCTTCTCCTCCCTTAGGTCTAATGTCAATTAAACTATGTGAGTACTACTACTTGGATGTGCCTAACACAATGTCACAAAAATTTACACAGTACAGAAGGTCTCCAGCAGCCTGTTCAGGGGATCATTTACAATCTTACCATGCCCCCATGCTAAGTACAAAAGTCTCAGGCAAATGCAAGCATGCCTGATCATCTGGATTTCATTTTCAGGACTCAAAATCATGAAAGATTAACTCAGATCCTGTAAAATTAACAGATTCCCAGAAAAGGAAATCTTTTTTGTTTGCTTTGTTTTGTTTGTTTTGAACTTCAAGACAGGGTTTCTCCGTAGCCCTAACAGTCCAAGAACTGGCTCTGTAGACCAGGCTGGACTTGAGCTGACAGAGATCCACCTGCCTCTGATACCAATGCCCAGCTCAGGAGAGGAACTCATAAGAGGTAAAAGTATAACTAACTTACCGTCTTATGAAACAAAAAAGTAATTTGTCCTTTTAGACAAAGCCCAAACTTACTCTTCCTAAGGTTGATAGAAGTATCCTATGACTCAAGTTGCTGTGGTGAGCATCTAACAGACATTCTAGTGTTTCCTCAGGTCCACTGAGGACTGAACCAAAGACTAGCTAAGCATTTACTAAAATTCTAAGAGTGGCTTGTTCATTTCATGGCAAACTTGCTGTGTATATTCTTCACCAGTTGAAAAAATCTTCATGAATGAGCTTGAATTAACTGCTCATCATATCCTTCTTGAAGACAGGGTCTCATGCAGTCCAAGCTAGTTTCAAACTCACTATTTAGCCAATATTGGTCTTGATCTTGTGACCATTCTTTTCCACCTCCCAGTGCCAACACACACAACATCCATACCTATTTATAAACTTCTTCATGTTAACATAAAATATGTTTATACTTATATATCAAAATCCCCAAAAAGAAAATTTTCCTTGTTATATTTTCTGAATATCAACAAAATTCCATGAAGTTCAAATACAAAGTAATGAAACAAAAATATGCCAATTCACTGAGTAGTGGTGTTAGGGCACACAAGCCTTTAGTCCTAGCACTTGGTAGGCAGAGGCAGGCAGATATTTGAGTTCAAGGCAAGTCTGCCTCCAGAAAGAGTTCCGGATGGGTCAGGGATACAGAGACCTTGTCTGAGATCAAACAAAACAATAAAGCCATTTTATTTTACTGCTTCCTGATGCCAAGCATCAAAATAAGAAAGAGGATGTCTTACCTATAGGTCTCTAGTTCCTTGTTCACATGGCTAGTTCTCTTGTTCACTTTGAAAACTTCTTCCTCTTTCTCCAATCTACAATTTTCCTCCACTGTTATTTTCCTTTAAAAAAAAGAGTTTTTCATTCCTTTTAATGTATGCAATCAATATAATCAACTACAATAACAAATGGTGTATCACACAAAGCAATTGTCATACACCACATCAAAGGCCATGTGCAAAAAAAGTAAAAAGAAAAAAAAAATTGTGAGTCTCTGATATGAAATTTGGCACTGGGCCAAAGATGAAATTTGGCACTGGGCCAAAGTGTGGTTCCAACAAACCCTACACTTCTGTGGAACTTCCTGGTTCTGCTCTGAACTCACTGGAACCACTTATCCCCTCAGGAACACCTTGATGCTAAACTGTCCTAATCTTTGAAACCCACCAACTGCGCTCTGCCAGGGGAGCAATATCCAAGAGAACTTGGATTATCCAGGGTTGCAGACATCGAAATCCTGACCAACCTACATTCACCAGGACAGCAGGGTAAAGAGAGACAGAAACTCCAGCTTCACACACTGGAATAAGTGATGGGAAGACAGCAATAGAAGAAAACACCCAACAATAGAAAGAACAGTACGATACAACCAGAATCTAGGGACTCCACACCAAAAAGAACTAAACATATCAAAACAGATGAAGAAGAGAATGACATTTAAAAAATTTTTTAAAATATCACAGTCCCGCAAAGATGCTATGAGAAAAAAAAATCTCTTAAAGAAATGGAAGAAATCCAGACTAAAGTGGTTTAATCAAGTCAGACCGCCTGAAACAGAGTATGAGGTGATTCTACATTCAAAAAAGATGGACAAAGAAGCCTTACAGACTACAGCCAGGATTTCTGAATCTTCTTTGAATCCCCCATGAGAGTGCCCGTTACCAGCAGGAAGTAGTCTGGAAAGAACAAAGCCCAAATTCCCAAATATTGTCTATAAATGTTTGTTTTCATTTAAATGGACTTTGTTATATAAAATAAATTAAAAAAAAGAAATGGAAGAAAAAAAACAAACAATAAATTGGAAAAATAGAGAAAAAGGCCACAGAATATATGAATAAAATAAAAAAAAATCTCTTAAAAAAAGTAAAGGAAGCAATGAAAAAACAATAAAACAGATGAAGGAAGCAATTCAAACTGTTCAAGACCTGAAAACTGATATAGAGACAATAAAGAAAATATTATTTGAGGGAAAGCTTAAAACAGAAAACCTGGGTAAATGATCAGGAACTGCAGACACAAGCATAACCAACAGAATATAAGAGCTTGAAGAGAGAATCTCAGGAGTTGAAGATAAACTAAAGGAAATAGATTCATTGACCAAAGAAAATCTTAAATCCAACAAAACATAGCAGAAACATGGGATACTGTGAAAAGGCCAAACCTAAGAATAATAGGCATAGAAGAAGGTGAAGAACCCCAGATCAAAGGTGCAGAAAATATATTAAAAAAAATCATTGAAGAAAACTTTCCCAATCTGAAGAGAATTTTTCCAATTTGAAGATTCAAAAATGTGCTTATGAAAATACAAGAAGCGTACCCAAAACCAAATAGACAGGGCAAAAAGCAAAACAACAACAAGAACAACAACAAAAACAAACTCCCATTGACTCATCATAATCAAAACATGTAACATTCAGAATAAATAAATTATATTAAGGACAAGAAGAACAAAGGCCAGGTAATTTATAATGGCAATCAAAATATCAATCAAAATATCAAAATTGCACCTGAATTCTACATGATAACTATCAAGGCCAGAATGTCCTGGATAGCTGTTCTACAAGTACTAAGAGTTCACAGATTCCAGCCAAGGCTACCATACCCAACAAAACTCTCAATCACTATAGATGGAGAAAACAAGATATTTAATGACAAAGCCAGATTTTCACAATACTTATCCACAAATCCATCCCTGCAGAATGTTCTTGAAGGAAAATTCCAACCCAAGGACGTTAACTACAATAACAAACAACTAGCCAATAGATAATACTCCTTCACCAGAACCCAAAAGTAAAAGCATAGGAAATATACACAGCAATACCACTGCCAACAACAACAAAAAGAAATCTAAAACAAATATGAATTAACAATTAATGAATGAATGGTCCTTACTTTCCACCAACATTAATGGTCTTAATTTGCATATAAAAAGACACAGTCTAATAGAACTGATCTGAAGACAGAATCTACCCTTTTGGTGTAACAAGAAACACATCTAAGCTTCAAAGACAGATACTAACCTAGAGAAAAATCATTTGGGCCCAGGAAGCAAGAAGGTGCAGTTGTCTTAATATCTACCAAGTTAGACTTCAAACCAAAATCAAGCAAAAGAAGGCCATTTCATACCCATCATAAGAGAAGTCCATCAGTATAAAGTCTCAATTCTGAACATCTATGCTCCACATACAAAGGCACCCACATATATAAAAGAAACACTAATAAAACTTAAAGCTCACATAAACTTCACATATTAAAAAACTCTTTTTATGGGGCTTGTTACACAAGTCACACAAATGCACAAATAAGAAGGAGAACTAGAGACCAACATCATTCATGAACATTGATGCAAATATCCTATATTAAATACTGGTAAATTGAATCCAAATTCACATCAGAGAACTCATCCAACATGAGAAAACAGGCTTCATCCCAGGGACGCAGGGATGGTTCAACATACAAAAATCTATCAATGAGCCCCACAACAAAAACAAACGGAGAAGGAATAACCACATTATAATCCCACTAAGATGCTGAAAAGGCATTTGAAAACATTGAACACCCTTGGAGAGATCTGGGAAAACAAAAATATACCTAAATATAATAAAAGCAATATATAGTAAACCAACAGCCAACATCATACTGAAAGGAGAAAAGCTTAAGGCAATTCCTCTAAAATGAGGAACATGACAAGACTGCCCTCTCTCTAAATATCTCTTCAATAATGTACTTGAAGTTCTAGCAAAAGCAATAAGAAAACAAAGGGAAAACAAAGGGATACAAATTTGAAAGGAAGAAATCAAAATGTCACTATTTGCAGATGATATGATAGTTTCCATTAAGTGGTCCAATAAACTCTACCAGGTAACTCCTATGCCTGGAAAACATATTCAGCAAATTAGCAGGATACAAGATTAATTAAAAAAAAAAAAGAAAATTACAGACAATGATGTGGCAAAGGAAGAATTCACAGAAACATCTAATGGATCAAAGACCTCAACATAAAACCAGCCACACTTAGAAGAGAAAGTTGGAGGTATTTTGAACAAATTGGTTCAGGAGACAGTTTCCTGAACATAACACCAGTAGCACAGTCACTGAGATTGGAAATTCATAAATGGGACCTCCTCAAATTTAGAAGCTTCTGTAAGGCAAAGTACAGAGTCAACAAGACCAAATCTCAGTGCACAGACTGGGAAAAGTTCTTCACCAACCCCACATCTGAGAGAAGGATGATCTCTACAATAGACAAATAACTCAAGAAACTAGTTACCAACACAACAAATGAAGAGAGAATTGTCAATAGAGGAATCCAAAATGGCTGAAAGAGACTTAAGAAAGTGCTTAACAGTCTTAGCCATCAGGGAAATGCAAATCAAAACAACTGAGTTACCATAGTATTCTTGTCAGAATGACTAAACTTAGAAACACCAATGGCAGCTTATGGTGGAAAGAATGTGGGGAAAGGGTAACACTCCTTCACTGCCGGCAGGAGTGCAAATTTGTACAGCCATTTTGGAGATCAGTATTGTGGTTCCTCAGGAAAATCAAAATCAGTTTACCACAAGCCCTGGCAATTCCACCCTTGGGCATATATACATCCATGTAACAGAGACATCTGATCATCTGTGTTCATAGCAGCATTATTTGAAATTGCAGGAATCTGGAAACAACCTAGAAGCCCCTCATCTGAAAATTGATAAAGATGTTGTACATTTACACAATGGAATACTACTCTGCTGAAAAAAAAAAAAAAACAATGGAATCTTGAAATTTGTAGGTACATGGATGGAACTTGAAGAAACCATCCTGATTGAGGTAACCCACTCATAAAAAGAGGAACATGGTATGTACTCACTTATATATGGATTTGAGACATAGAGCAAAGGATCACCAGCATATAATTCTCACCGTGAGAGAAACTAGTATACAAGGAGGAACCAAAGACAATAATACAAGGTCCCTCATAGAAGGGGAAAGGACAGGATCTCCTGAGCATATTGCGAGTGGGTGGGGTCAGTGAGTGGAGTGTCAGTAGAAAGAGAAGGGGAGGAGCAGAGCACATGTGGGTCCAGGAAGATTAAATTGGAAGACTAATACATGAGAGAGAAAAAGAAAGATAATATAATAGAGGGAGCCATTATAAGTTTGAAGAGAAAATTGACTCTAGAGAAGTGTTCAGAGACCTACAAGGATAACCCCAATTATCAATCTGAGCAATCGTAGAAAGGCTACTTTAAATTCCCTTCCCTGATAATGAGATAGATAACTAATTTATATGCCATCATTAAGCCCCCATCTAGTAGATGATGGAAATAGAAACAGAAACCCACAGCTAAACACTGAGCTGAACTCTTGGAATCCAGTTGCAAAGAGGGATGAGTGATAAGAAAATTGGTCAAGTCCAGGCTACGGAAACCAACAGATACAGCTAACCCGTAACAAGGGTGAGCTCATGGCCCCCAGACTGATAGCTGGGGAACCAGCATTGTACTGAATCATATCTCTGAACTTGGACCTCAGTTAGAAGGCCTGGGGAGTCTAAGGGACCTCTGACAGATATACCAGGATGTGTCCGTGGTGCATAAAAGGACTTTGGGAGCACATTCCTCGTGGAGGAATACTCCTTTAGTCTAGAAGCAGGAGGGAAGTTCTAGATACTACTCCAAATGATTTGACAGATTTTGATGTCCCCTCTTGGATGTCACCCTTCCTGTAGAGTTGGGGGTAATGGGAAGTGAAGGTGAGAGCAGGCTATTAGGGAAGGAGGGAGTGGGAACTAGGATCAAGTTTTATTATAGTAAGTCATTATGTTTGTTAGTAAGAGGGCCAATAACTATAACTATGGCTTGTGTTGTTTTGTTTGTTTTTTATGACAGTGTCTCATAACGTAGACCTGAAAATCACACTGTAAACCAGATTGGCCTCTAATTCACATAGATCCACCTGTGTTTGCTTCTTGAGTGCTTGAAGTAAAGGTGTGTAGACCCAATATTATTAATTGGTAGTCAAAAATATTAAGAGAGTGAGCCCAATCCCCACAGAGGGATAGTCTCTTAGCCTAGACACATAGGGGAGGACCTAGGCCTTGTCCCAAATGATGTGACAGACTTTGATGATCCACCATTGAAGGCCTCACCCTTTTTATGTAGCAAAAGAAGGATGTGATGGGGTCTTGGGAAGATGGGAGGGAGAGGCAACTGGGATTGATATCTAAAATAATATTGTTTCTAATTTGAACTTTTAAAAAGGAAAAAAGTAACAAGAGAATAAATAATCACAGCACCAGCACTAATCCTGCACTCATTTTTTCTTTTACTAACGAGTAACAGGTAACTCATTGAACAGTTACTGTGTGCCAGAACTGTTACTAGACATTTCCGTGGGGAATTAAACTAGTCAACAGCCATACAAAACTATTATTACCATTTCATAAAAATGAAAACAAGGTACAGAGAAAGCAATCATATACCATGTAAAAGTAAGTCTCTGAGAAATGAAGCAAGAAGGCATTTCATCACTGTGTGGACATCAGAGTATACTTAAACAAACAAAGTTGGCAAAGAATCAATGGGTGGCATTGTCTTATTTGTGGTTCATTTTGTACCAACATGTTATTATATGACACATGATTGTCACCGGAAGCAGGCTTTGGGAGCATATGGCTTCTTCCTGCTTCTAGTTTTATCCGTCTTCTTCAACTTTAAGGGGGTTATGATTTCTCCTCTTCCTGCTCTAAGAACATGCTCCCATGCTCCCCTCACTATCATGGGCTCTCCCTTTAGGACTGTGCACCAAAACAAGTTCTCCCATCTACTAGTTGCCTTGACCTGAATAGTTTGGTATTTAGGGGTTTTTGTTTGTTTGTTTTGTTTCTGCCATTGTATTTTATCACAGCAACAGAAGAGTAACTAATACAGCCTAAATGTTGAAATTTAAACTCTACTGATAGAACTTCAAAGAGAAATCACATATATAAAGCAGTATACTATACTCCTAGATTCAAATATTTCACTTCTTCCCAATATTAAATTTAAAGGGCTGAAGATAATGTATCAGTCATGAAAAAAAAAAAAAAACAAGAAAACAACATGAATGTAAAAAGGTAATGTATAAAATAAGTTAACCAAAATATAGCCTGTAGAGTCAAGAACTTATTCTGATATTTATACAGTTTTATAAAGTTTCTATGTCCTACCCTGAAGAACAGCTTGTGGCATAATTCAGCTTGAGCTGTGAGTTGATTCAGAGCAGAATATATAATATAATACTATTAATAATAGACATAATCATTGGGCTTTTTGTCAACTTCTCACAAACTACAGAAACTTGGCAAAAGAGAATCTCAACTGAGAAAATAACTTCCCAGGACATGCTTGAGGCAAGCCTATGGGCAGTTCTCCATGACTAATTGCTGTTGGAGAGACTCCAACCAATGCAAGTGGTGCTACCCCTGGGTTATATAAGGATGCTGATCAATCCATGGAATGTAAGGCAGTAAACAGTCCTCCTCTATGGCCTCCATTTCAGTTGTGCCTAGACCTTTCATTATGACCAGTGTGATCAGGACAGCAACAGAAAATAATACATGAAATCAAAGTGTGAACACATACAAACAGAACACAATGCATATTTTCACCACTGCTTTGAAAATGGACAGAAAATGTGTTGCACCTTTGAATTTTTATGCATTACACATTAACTTCATTAACTCATTAACCATTAACTGGCAAATTAGCAAATAATGGGGTCACTGGTTCCTGGGGTAACATAGGAATACTTCTCTGTTGATCTCTTTTCATGAAACATATCATGTAAAGAATACACAACTTTGAATCCTGTGTAAGTATTTTATTTAAAACTTGCCATGGGACTGGAGAGATGGCTCACACCTAAGAGTGCACAAACTGCTCTGGCAGAGGACACAAGTTCAGTAATCAGTACCCACATGGCAGCTCACAAGCATTTGTAACTCAGTTTCAAGGGATCCAACGCCTCCTTCGGGCGTTAGAGAGCAGCAGGCACAGGCATTATGCACAGATATACATACAGGAACTCTCACATACACATAAAATGAAAATAAATATAAATTGGCAGGAGCAATAGTTCAGCCATTAAGAAGAGTACATCCTGCTCTTGCAGAGGACCTGAGCTCAATTCCCAAGACCCATATCCAGTGACTCATAACAGCATGTTATCTACAATTCCAGGGAGAGCCAACATTTCTGACTTCTACATGCCCCAACACTTATGTTTACAGGTGCACACACATTATACATAATTTAAAAGAGCAAATCACTGTTTTGTTTCTTTGTTTTGCTTTGTTTGATAAGATGGGGTTTCTCTATGTAGCTTTGTAGGCCAGGCTGGCCTCGAACTCACAGAGATTCAGCAGCCTCTGCCTCCTGAGTGCTGGGGTTAAATTTGTGCACCTTCCATGCCCAGCAAATAAATCATTTTTTAAAACTAAATAAAATCTACAATGGTGGAAATCACCTGTGCCAAGCACTTGGGAAGTGACAGCAGAAAGATCAGGAGTTAAGAGACACAGCTGACTGTAATCAGGGTCAAGCCAGCATGGACTACATGAAACAGTCTCAAACAAAATAAGACACATCTTAGTTAACATAAGTTGTAGATTTCCTAAAGTAAATTCCCAACCAACAGCACTGTAAGTTAAGACAAAACAAAGTTAATCTTATACATGGCATTTTCTTCACAAAGTATATTATGGCCATCTTATCATCAAGAACACATGACAGCACTCAAGCACATGCTTGGTTTCTATGTGAACAGGTACCTCACCAAATAAACATCAACAAATAAAAAATTCTATAAAGATGATGTAGTCAGAGAAGACAATTGTTTACAGAATGAGAACTGAAAGAAGTTGCTGTGTTAGCCCTCAACCAGGAGTTCTCACAGTGGGCCTCTTAAGAATCTTCATCATTCTCAGTTTACCCATGAAAGGCCAGCAAATCTCTGGGGTAAAAACAGGCTTTAAGGTTACAAACAAATTTAACAATGGACTTTACATGACACATACATAAATACATGCATACTTAAGGCATGAAGGAATAGGACAGACAAGGGACTTCCAAAGGGCAATAAAAGTCAGAGTGTGCTTGGTTTTATAATGAAAACTCTAAACTATAATTCTTATTAGGAAATAAGCAATTGCAAGATTGGTATCTCAAGGGTCTTTTCTCTGCCTCTGGGCATGTCAGGGCAATGTCTCATATTGCCATCAATATTTAAATACACTGAGCACAATTTTATTTATTTATTTTCATTTACATATTAATCCCTGTTCTCCCTCCCTCCCTGTTTCCCTCCCTTCATACCCTCAAGCCCCCCCCACCACCACACTCCTCTACCACCCCACTCCACATGTAGGGTGATGTCTTCCAGAAGGGGTCATCTAAATCTGTCACATCATTTGGAGTAGGGACTAGGCCTTCTCTCCTGTCTCTAGGTTAAGGGAGTATCTCTCCATTGGGGATGTGCACCCAAAGTCCTTTTGTGCACCAGGTACATGTCCTGTTTCCGCAGTCAGAGGTCCCTTAGACTTCCCAGGCCTTCTGGCAGAGACCCATGTTTAGGGAGTCTGAGTCAGTCCAATGCTGGAATCCCATCTCTCAGTCTGGGGGCCCAGTAGCTCCTCCTTTTTCAGGTCAGCTGTCTCAATGTGTATTTGTAGCCTGGTCTTGTCCTCTCTCTTTGCATCTGCATTCCTGTTTTGCTCAGTGGTTACTTGTGGGTGTCTGCTTCTGTTTCCATCTGCTGCTAGATGAGAGCTCTATGATGGTGGATAAGACAGTCCTCAATCAGGGAAGGGCATTTATGGTAGCCCTTCCACTGTTGCTCAAATTGTTACTTGCAGTTAGTTTTGAAGGTCTCTGGACATTTTTCTAGGTTAATTTTTCTCTTCAAACATATAATTGCTCCCTCTATTATGTTCCCCCCACCTCTCTCTCTCTCTCTTCTCATCTATTCCTCCCGTTGACTCAATCTTCCTAGGCCCACATGCTTTCCTCTCCTCCCCTTCTCTTCCTCCTAGCTCCCTCTCCACTCACTGCCCCACTACTCCCCATATGCTCAGGAGATCTTGTCCCTTTCCCTTCTGTGAGGGAACTTATATGAATCTCTTAGAATCCTCCTTGCATCTTAATTTCTTTGGCAGTGTTAATTACAGGCTGGTAATACTTTGCTCTGTCTAAAATACATATATGATTTAGTACATACAATTTTATTCTTTTTGTGACTGGGTTACCTCATTCAGGATGGTTTCTACAAGGTCCATTCACTTGACTGCAAATTTCAAGATTCTATTATTTTCTTTTCCGGCAGAGTAGTATTCCATTGTGTAAATGTGCCACATCTTTATCCATTCTTCAGTTGAAGGGCATCTTGGTTGCTTCCAGATTCTTGCTATTACAAACCATGCTGCCATGAACATAGTAGTACAGAAGTCTTTGTTGCATGGATGTGGATCATTAGGGTATATGCCTAAGATGGCGATTGCCGGGGCCTGTGGTAGACTCATTCCCATTTTCCTGATGAATCACCTTAATGATCTCCAAAATAACTGTACAACTTTGCACTCTCAACAACAGTGGAGGAGTGCTCCCGTTTCTGCACATCCTGTCCAGCATAAGTTGTTCTTGGTGTTTCTAATTTCAGCCAATCTGTCAGCAGTAAGATGGTATCTCGTAGTTCCTTTGATTTGCATTTTCCTGATAGCTAAGGATTGTAAGTACTTTCTTTAGGGCCCTCCAGCCTTTTGAATTTCCTCTATTGAGAGTTCTCTATTAAGTTCTGGATCCCATTTTTAATAGGGTTATTTGGTGTTTTGTTGACTAGTTTCTTGAGTTCTTTGTATATTTTGGAGATCAGCCCTCTGACAGATATAGGATTGGTGAAGATATTTTCCCAGTCTGTTGGCTGCTGTTTGGTCTTGTCAACTGTGTCCTTTGCCTTATAGAAGCTTCTCAGTTTGGGGAGGTCCCATTTATTAATTGTACATCTCAGTGTCTGTTCTTACTACATTTTTGTTCAGGAAGCAGTCTTCTGTACCAGTTTGTTCAAAGGTACTTCCCACTTTCACTTCTATGAGGTTCTATGAGTTTCAGTGTGGATGGATTTATGTTGAGGTCTTTGATCCAGTTGGACTTGAGTTTTGTGCATGGAGATAGACATGGGTCTATCTACAGTCTTCTACATACACTTATCCAATTGTCCCAGCACCAGTTGTTGAAGATGCTATCCTTGCTCCATTGTATAATTTTAGATGTTTTGTCCTAAATCAGGTGTTCGTAGCTGTGTAGGTTAATGCCAGAATATTTCATTTAATTTCATTGGTGACCTTGTCTATTTTTGTGCCAATACCAGGCTGTTTTCTGGACTATAGGTCTGTTGTAGAGCTTAAAGTTGAGGATGGTGATGTCTCCTTGAGTTTCTTTATTGTATAGGATTGTTTTGGCTATCCTGGTTTTTTTTTTTCTGTATAAAGTTGATTATTATCCTTTCAAGGTCATTGAAGAATTGATTGAGCACAAATATTGATTGGAAACCCACTATTTTCCTTTCAGTTTTGGCACTGGGAATATAAATAAAAGTACCATACTTCTTACAGGGTTTAAATTAATGAGAAATGGAGCACATGATGTTTAGAGAACAAAACAAGATGTGATGAGAAATAATGGGACAAAATAAGAGATATTGGTTCACTTAGGGTAACAAGAAAGCATTCTTTAAGATGACAGTGGGACTCACATCTGAATGAAACAAAGATTCGAAAATGCAAGCACATAGAACACCACATAGTGAAAAAAATAAGAAGAAAAGAAAAAGCTTGAAAGATGAAAGACCTTACCATACAGATATGCTGGGCACACCAAAAGTGAAGAAAGCCAATGGCAATAGATAGCAACAAAGAAAAGAGACATAGCATAGTCTATAGCTTCTCACAAGGTGTGTACGGTAAACTTGGCTCTGAGAATCTTGTTTTAAGTCTGTTTAAAAGCATTTGGGGTGGGGGTCCAGGAAAGACTGTGACAGTATGCACAATTTGTGTTTTAGGAGTTATTCTGAGTTTACAGAGAAAAGACAGTGTAGGAAGTTGAGGTATAAGATATTCATAGGGCTACTGTAATGAACCAAGTACTGCTAATGATGGCTTTAACCAGAGTATTGGTAGATGATAAAAAACCATCAGATTAAAGGTTAAGAAATTTGACAGAATTTGATGATAAGACAAACAAATATGGGACACAAAAGGAGCACTGAAGGTTGACTAGCAGCTGCCCTGTTCACAAAGACAATGATACTGCCATTTAGTAACTACAACAAGGAATATTAAGCAAGACTAACATGCACAGAAGAAAGGAGTCAGTTTTATATACACCAGGAAGTTCCATCCAAAGATACTACTCAGATTCCCGGACCCTGTATGTCAGCATGAGTTTAAGGCAATAATCTGATAAATGTTACTAGATACTGAGAAAGGTAGCTTGGGAATTCCAACATATTTACATTTTGTTCATGAAGAAAAACGTTCAAGACAAAATAACATTCTTAAATGTGAATGATGTAGCCAGGTAATGTAGGGCACTCCTTTAAAACTAGCAGTCAGGAAGCAAAGGCAGGTGGATGTCTCTTAGTTCAAGGCCAGCCTGGTCTACAGAGTGAGTTCCAGGATAGGCTGCAAAGCTACACAGACAAATCCTGTCTTGAAAACACAAACACCAAATTAAAAAAAAAAAAAAGAAACAACATGAATGATTCTATGTAATTGATAACATCCAATAATCAATGTGTAAAGCCTCTAATACATAACATGCATTTAAAGACATTTCACTTGCAATTCCCTGGAGTTACCAAACACCTCTCACCTGTGAAGCATCCTTTCATTGTCTTGGTACAGCTCCCTCATCACTGTGATTTTCCTTTGAAGCTTCTGTTTCTCGATTTCAAGTTGTGTATTACCTGACTTCAGAGACACTTTTTCAGATGTAAGACATCGCATATGCTCTAGACAAAGTTACAAAATCATAAAGAAACAACATTAAAGGAATTTCATAAAATTAAAAACATATTAATATCATATTAAAGATACACAAAATTGGCCAGATCACTGTGACTTCAAAACCCACCTACTTTATAAAGATACACAGAGAAGCCTGTCTTGCAAAGAAAAATCCTTAGTCACATGCCTAGGGTTTTTTAATGTATATGGAATCACTCAGACAATATACAATTAAAAATATGTCTTAAATTTTTAGCGGGTAGAGAGGTTAAGGGGAGTGTTTGTTTTTCCAAAGTTCCTGAGTTCAGATCTCAGCAACTACATGGTGGCTCACACAATCTGTAATGGTGTCTGGTGACCTCATCTGGCTTGCAAGTGTGCATCCAGTCAGAACACTGTATACATAATAAATAAATAAATCTTAAAGAAAAAAAGATAACTGACAAGATTGGACATGCCCAGCGACACACAGCTATAGACAATTACTATAGACAACAGTTCAGTTATCTTTTTTTTCAGTCAAAATTTTTCATGTGCTGTCATTCAAACTAGCTGATAATAAGTGCTCATTTCCACTTTCCTGAGAGACCAAGTCTCAAACAAAATGAATACTGGAAAGAATAATGACTTTTCCATTATTTCAACTGCTATACTACTGAATCATCCACAAAATTGGGAGATAGCTCAGTCAGTTAGGTACTGGCTAAACAAACATGAGGACCAAAGTTTGGGTCATGAGCACCCATATAAGACCTGTCTGAGTGCTGGAAAGGGAAAAAACAAGATCCCTAGGGCTCACTGAGCAGCACAATCCAGGTTTAATGAGAGCTTTCTCAATGAATAAGGGGGGAAAAGCTATTGAAGGAAAGCCTGAATATCTACTTTTGTCCTCTATATACATATGAATACAGACACACACAAAATGGATTCTCAATTATAAGTAATTGTGATTCTGTATGAACTAGCATACCATTATTTTTACATATCTCACTTTTCTTTCATTATGATTACTACAACTCTACACAGCTCTAATGAGATCCTCAACTCTGACCTGCTCTAAGGTATCATTCCCAAAACATATGTGAACCAATCGAATACAAGAAAAAATGCACTATACTTCAAAAGGGCAGTTTCAAAATCATAACAAGGAAAAGTTTAGTAACTATATGCAATGGGATGTTATTATTCTAAAATGCAAGCTACATAAACATATGGACCAAAAGAAAAGTTTGTGTCAATACAGTAATAGAAAGTGAACATGTACAGGAAATCATGCATAGGTGACTTCTGCAAAAATTGTAAAGCTATACCAGAAAAAAATGCCCATCCATGCTGTCTGGCAAGTCTAACAAGTCACTTATCAAGAAATCAATGATCAATATAAGCTGTAATATAATTGAATCATACTAATGCAAAGAAGTCTTACAAAACAACACAAATTATTTTACCATTATACACTCAAGCTCTTTTTTCTAGTGTCTTAGATTATCTCATTTTAAAATTTAAAAACTAAGTGTTTGGGAGACGTGGAAGGCAGGGGCGGGCTCAGAGGGAAGGGGTCTGGGAAAAAGTATAGCTCAATTAAAAAAAAAAATGTGTGTGTGTGTGTGTGTGTGTGTGTGTTTGTGTGTTCACCTGAGCCTGCATGTCCGGGTGGGCAAAGGTCAGAGGACAACTAGCTGGGGTCTGTTCTCTCCTTCCACTGGAGACTGAATTCAGACCATCAGGCTCAGAAGAAGGGGCTTTTATGCACTGAACCCACACATTATAATAGGGCACTGTACAGGCCAGGTGCAGTAATTTTAAGCCTGTATAAAGCAGACATGTGAGAAGTTGAGGTAGAAATGTGAAGACTTCAAGAAACCTGGGGTTACACAGAAACATGCATTTAAAGGAAGAACACTATAAATTATTACAAAAAAGGCCAGATACTATGGGAGATGAGAGATGGTTAGAGAAAAATGCTCCCATATGGTAAAATTATTGAAAAAAAATTATGACGCATTAAGGAAAGAATGTTGGGGCTGGAGACATGGCTCAGCAGTTAAGAGCAATGAATGCTCTTCCAGAGAACCTTGGCTCAATTCCGATCACCCACAGGGCAGCTCAAAACTGTCTGTAACTCTAGTTCCAGGGGATCTGATACTCTCACACAGACATATATGTGAGCAATATCCCAATAAAGTAAATAAATAAAAAACATTAAATAATTTTTAAAAAACACCATGGAAAAAGATAAGGTAGATTTGGATGGAAGCTCTACACACACAAGAGGTTCCAGTATTACTTGGTGGGGGGGAGGGGATTAAGACTGGCCAAGAGAAGGAGTAAACAATGGAATAACTGGTGAACTAATTGCTTGCTACACTGGTACTTCCTACTAAGATACATGTAAGTTAATGTATGCCTCGATAAAGCTACCTTGAGAACAGAGTGCCTATTCCTCTCTGTGTCTTCCATGCTGTTAATACCATTCATCTCAGATAGCCGCATTTTTTTTTTAATTAGACTAGAGTTTTTTTATTTTTTCAGGTCTAATAACAATACAATTACTATAATCAATGAGTAGAGCAATTTAATCCAATGGTTCAATCTTTTTAAAGCATTTTGCTCATTAAAAGAGTTAAAGGCCTTTGAGACCCTTTTGGTCTTTATCTCATCAGATCTCAACCCTGGTCTTGAAGGTTATAAAGAAGATAAAGTACACTGAAGCTGGCCTCCCAATGATGAATTCTGGTATAGAGCATAGGTCCAGATTCAAATGGTTCTGGCTATCGTTTGGAATACAGAATAAGTTAAGAATGAAAAGGAAGAAATGTGAAGTTCTGGGCAGCCGTGGCAATGGTTGACTACATATTGACGTTTCTTGTATTCATTGAGAGGATTATTTTGTTGTTGTTTATGTTCAGCTGTGTAATCAGTGAAGGGGCCTTGCCTGTGATCATAGGTGTAGAGTTAGAAACAGGCAGGAAGAGCATCAGGCAGGTGAAAATGAAGCTCCACAAGCAGAAGCTTTTGTCTTATGTTGCATCATTTATGCAATTGTAACAGGATCAAAAAAAACCTGTTTTGAAAAGAAAATATAGATGAGGAGAAATAAAAAAAAAATGCCTGTGTTCCCATTCTGAGTTAACCAGCACAGACATTTGAATATGTCCATCCATTCTCTTCAGATATAAACATATGAATTTATTTCATTAACAAAGTGAGATGTGATATAACTTTTACAGCACAAACACAACTGGAAAAAACTATTTTTCAATGTGAACAAAATCAGCTAACTTTTTTAATACTTTCCCTAAAAATATACATATTTTATAGGTCTAAAGCCACTACTGTGTATGCTAATAAATTATATGAATATATTAAAGTAGTAGACATTACAAGCTCAAGTCCTGAAGATCACTGTCTCAATTTTAAAAATGTAAGGAAAAAATTAAATTTAAAACTTTTTAACATCTAAAACTATATCCAACATTATACTCCTTGTGGTGGCTTGAGTGACAATGTCACTCTAGGCTCAGAGGATGTGACACTATTAGGAAGACTGACCCAGTGGCACTCTTCCTTCCTGCTGCCTGCAGATCTAGATATAGAACTCCTGGCACTTTCCCCAGCACCATGTCTGCCTGTGTGATCTTCTGCAGTGCAATTACTATGGAATCCTACTTTATGGTATACTTATCATTTGCAGGCCCTAGAACTCTAAACTATAAGCCAGATCCAATGAATGTCTTCCTTATAAGAGTTGCCATGGTCAAGGTGTCTCTACATGGCAATAGAAACCCTAACAAAGTTGCACCATACTCCACATGCTTACATGCTTTTAATAATTTACATAAATATAAGAGAAAATGGAGTACATTTACCACTGACAGTAAAACTCAGAAGTAATTCATGCTATTTAAGGAGGCATGCTCGTCAAGAACCCTTACCTATAAGATCATCATTTGTTGCATCTATTTTAGATAAATGAGTATAAATTTGGTTTCTGTCTCCTTCTAGGGTTTTTAACGAAGCGCTTAACTTTAAAGAAGGAAAAGAAGAAAAAAAGCAATTATCAATTACACACACACACACACACACACACACACACACACAAAATCATTCCCAATATACCCCATACTACTGTTCTGCAGTTATTTTCCCTGTGATTATGTTATCATGAACAACATAAAGACATCAGTGCAGCTTCTAAAGCAGCCTTCACCCTATACAATCAGGACTTTTTACACAGATTAACTAAGAACAGACAGAGGGAATAAACCAGAAGAAAACACAGCTATTATTTATTTCTCAAAAGAGTATGAGGAACCATTGGAACCAGAAGAAAAGAATGAACAAGGTGAATGATGAAACAAAACTATATTTCTGAAGATATCTTTAATTGAAGGAATGAGTGTACAATTTGAATATTTCTAAATACTCCAATTATAAGAATTTCTAAAGTTGATATAAAAAAAGAAATTGATAAGGAAATCCTAGGGGCTGGAGAGATAGTGCAGTGGCTGCTCTTCCAGTGGACCCGGATTTAAGTCTCTATACCCACATGGCAGCTCACGACTCTCTGTAGCTCCAGTTCCAGGGAATCTCAAACCCTCATAAAGACAAGCATGCTGGCAAACCACCAATGCAAATAAAATTAATACATCAAAAGAAAAAGAAAATTCTAATCATTTATCACATAACCTTATACAAAAAAATAAAAGCAATTTTTAAATTAGTTACATAAGGACACACAGATTTCATCTCTGCTGTAGGTCCTGCTCCTTCTCATCTAGATTTTTACGTACTAATACAAACCTCAGTAGCATATATTAGCTTCCTCAAAGCTGATTACCTGCAGTGAAAAATAAAACCATACTTAGTGAACACATCCAAATTAATGCATTAGTTCTTCATCTAGACTTGCAACCCCTCTTCCGGCCAAAATTAAACAATTTGAGGCTGAGCTTATTTGCTCTTGACTCTAATTCCAACATTTCACAGCTAAGTCAAGGGGATTGTCTCAGTAAAAAGAGTAATTAAAATAAAAACAATAATTTATATAAGGTAGAGTGACCTACACTCAGGAAGATAGACAGTGCACTACAGAGACCCAACAAGAACTGAATATTTACATAAACAGTGTCCATGGACTTAACTATGCTTAGATTCTTATGGCATTACAGCCTCCAGGTTAATTAGTCAATCGTGGCTTCAACACTAAAATTATTAATGAACCATAGCTCCAAGTTAAGTACTATTAAACATAATTAGAATTTATGTTTCTTCTATTATAAAATGAAAATGAAAAATACAAGTCTAAGTATATGAGGAGCTCGATACACATGTGGAATGAAGAGGAAACAAGGAGCCGGTCGCCACAAGTCAGTGCACGTTATTCTCTAAGTCATTGTTCACTTCTACATCCAGATTACCATCATCAGTTACATCTTCCCCAAGCACAGGATTCCAGTATTTCATCAGAGACTGGATATTGAGTTAAAAGAGAAAACACAAAGAGAAAGTAATGACTCATGATAATAGCTTTACAATTTAGAAGTTAACTCACCTGAAATTCAATCCTGAACCAATGAGATGGTTTGGCAGGTAAAAGCATCTGCCACTTAGACTGATAATCTGAGTTTAATCCCCAGAACCCACATGGTAGGAAAATTGCCTCCCAAAATTTGTCTTCTGAACTCCATACCCACATCATGGAATGCACACACCTGACACATACATACACAAGTAACTTTTTAAATATTATAATTTTTTAAATCAATCCCCATAAATAAATCCTTTTTTGCCCTAAGTATCTGTCTGCAATTGAGATATGTAAATAGTTGGTTTTATTTTCTAACTCCACATTTAGGGACTAGTAATCCTGAAAAACTAACTTGCTGAACATGGTACATCTTTTACCCCACCACTCAGAAGGAATAGGCAGGTAGATCTATGTGAGATGGGAGCCAGCCTGATATAATAAAGTGAGTTCTGGTAATAAAAAATACCTCTTGAAACTCTATATGCAAAAAAA
Source organism: Phodopus roborovskii (assembly GCF_943737965.1). Taxonomy (NCBI): domain Eukaryota; kingdom Metazoa; phylum Chordata; class Mammalia; order Rodentia; family Cricetidae; genus Phodopus; species Phodopus roborovskii. Next base: position 22,269 of record NW_026126178.1, on the reverse strand, counting down.
TTATTATGGATATTATGGAAGGGAGGGATGGAGGAAGGGGAGGTAGTGAGGTAAGGAAGGAATGAAGGAAGGATGAAGAGAATAAGGAAAAGAAAGAAGAGAAAACAAAATCAAATACAGTGTTTTATAATGGTTCATTCTTGTTAACTACAAAACAACAAAATATTTTCTTTTGTGTGTATCATACACACATGAGTATGCAGGTGCACATACAGCTGCAAGAGCATGAGGTAAGAAGATGCAAGTGTCTTCTTCCATCATAATCTAGCTTACTGCCTGGAAACAAGACCTCTCATGGAATCCGAACTCTACTATCTCAAAAGCATGGCAGCTCAACAGGCTATAATCTCCACTGTCTCTGTCCCCTGTGTGTGGCTCTCAGGCATGCGTAGCCATGCTCTTATTTTGTGGGTGCTTAGAATTCAAACTCAAGTCCTTATGCCAAGAGACCAAGTGCACTAACACACTAAACTATCCCCCCACTCCATAAAATACTTTATTTTGACATTCTTTATATTTTTTTTTTACTAATTTACAGTTGGACTGGAGAAATAGCTGAGCAGTTCGGGACTCGTTACTCTGCTAAAGCATCTAAGCTCTTTTCCCAGCACCCATATCAGATGGTTCACAACCACTTGTAACTCCAGATCCAGTACATCCAGTGGTCTCTTCTTGCCTCTGTGGGAAGCATGCAGGCAAGTGGATGGCACTTGAAGAAACCATCCTGAATGAGGTAACCCAGTCACAAAAAGAGGAACACAGTATGTACTCACTCATATATGGATTTTAGACCTAGATCAAATGATCACCAGCCTATAATTCACATCACCAAACAAACTAGGATACAAGGTGTATTCTAAGACATTCATATGAAGTCACACACAGAACTGGGAAGGGACAGGTCCCCAGAGCTCAGGGGAAGTGGGGGGCGCAGCGAATGGGGAAAAAAGTAGGAGAAAAGGAGGGGGAGGAAAGGAAAGTATGTAGGACCAGGAAGATTGAGCCTGGTTAGGAATAGAAGATGAGACAGAGAGAGAGAGAGAGAGAGAGAGAGAGAGAGAGAGAGAGAGAGAGAGAGCATAAAAATGGAGCCAATAATGGTTTGAAGATAAAATTGAATGCAAAGAAAGGTCTAGAGACCTACAAGACTGCTGCCAACTAACAATCTGAGATCCCATGGAAAGGCTACCATAAATGCCCTTCCCGGAGAGTGAGATCAACAACTAACTTATCCATGGAGTCCTAAACTTGTGCCTGATGGAAACAGGAGCAATCACCCATACATAAACACTGAATCGAAGTAGAACCCGGATGAAGATGGAGAGGACAAGACCAGGCTACAGAAACACATAGAGAAAACATACCTGAACAAGAAGGAGCTAATGGGCCACCAGATTGATAGCTGGGAAACCAGCATGGAACTGACTCAGGCCTCACTGAATATGCCTCTCAGCCAAGGGACTGAGCAGTCTAAGGGAACTCAGACAGTGGAGCCAGGATGTATCCCTGGTGCACAAAAGGACCTTGCTAACACATCTGCCATGGAGGGATAACTGCATTTACCTAGAGACAGGAGAGAAGCCCTAGTCCCTACTTCACAGGAAGTCAGATTTACATGACCCCAACTGGATGGCATTCCCCTACATATGGAATTAGGGTAGGGGGATGGGAGGGGAGGGTGGTTAGAGTGCATGTGAGAGGGCAGAGAGTATAAAAGGGAGGGAAGGAGGGAGGGAGGAATGAAAGGAGGGGGGAGAGAGGGTGGAATGAAGGGAGGGAATGAGAGAGGGAGAGGGAACTGGGATGGACATATAAAATAATAAATTAAAAAAATGCTTTGACTCCAAAATTTAAGTTCAAGGACAAGTTACTGGGGAAAAGGATTTCTATTTTTGTTTCCACAGAAAGTGAAAAGATGTGGATTCCTTCCAGACTAATGTGGTTTGATCAAGCCACACTGCCTGAAACAGAGTACCAGGTGATCCTACATTCAAAACAGCTTGACAAAGCAGCCTTAAAAACTACAGCCAGGATTTCTGCATCTTCTTGGAATTACCTTGCCAGAGCCCCTTACCTGCAGGAAGTAGTTTGGAAAAATGATGCCCAAATTCCCAAATATTATCTAATGTTTGTTTTCATTTAAATGGACTTGTTCATATAAAACAACAAAAAGGTAAAAATCATTATTTTATTTCTTTATTCATGAACTCCAGGCTAAGATACTGGAGAACAAAGACATGGAGTGTTAACATATGTTTTACAAATCTATGTGTGTTCTAGAAGCATTTGAAATGTAACAAAAAGACACAATAGCAAATAAAAGCTGTTAAAATTATTTGATTTTACAATTAAGTATAAAATTGTGACGAACTAATGACTAAACCCAACAAGCCATTATCTTGATCTGATTTTCCTTAACTTTTAGGAGTTGCTCTGCCTGTACGTTAGATACTTCGATTGCTATTTTCTGTTTATTGAGTTGATTCATTTGTTCTTTCATGATTTTAGCTTCTTCTAAATACTGATAGGAAAACAATAACAAGGGTGTGAAAGACAGCACAATTTTTAGATGATTTTTTTTTCAATATCATTAAAAGATACTAAATGTGTCATTAATGATATTAAAAAAGATAGGGCTGTTACTTAAATAAGGACTCAGATGTGGTTCCTTTGTATAAAGAACTTTCACAGCAGAAGACTATAAAATTAGAAAGATTCTTCAACAGATTTCCAAGGAAAATTTTCATCAAGTAAATGATTTTGACACATACTTGTATGAAAAATCTAGTCAATTATTTCTATCTTTGTACCCTATATACTCTGCTACATCTCATTACTTTGTTTGTTTTTTGTTTTCCCAATAGAGTTTCTCTGTATTGCTTTGGAGCCTCTCCTAGAACCAACTCTGTAGAAAAGGCTGGCCTGGAACTCACAGCAGAGATACACCTGCCTCTGCCTCCCAGGTATTGGAATTTAAGGTATGTGCCACCAATGTCCATATATATATTCAGCAGATAATCTGAGCCTGAACTTCACTGTGAGTTCCAATTTAGCCTGTTATACATGGTAGGACTTTGAAGTGAGGATGACTCAGCTTTTATTATAGTAAGGACAATCAAAACAGGAGTCCTCACCACCATGTTTTCTAAAATCTGAGATGATAGAAGAAAGATGTGAAAGGAAAAGGCATCAACCCCAAAAGAAAATGGACAAACAGAAGGAACACATGTGAGACCAAACAATCCACAGACAATAGAAGAAACATAAGCCAGTTAGAAAAACATAAAATAAGATGCCCTGACACAATCCAGAGAGGCTCATGAAAGAAAGCAGTAGTAGTAGATGGAGGAATGGAAACTAAAAGGGAAGAATTAGGGAACTGGAGAGACAGTAGAGTAGTTAAAAGCACATACTGCTCTTGCAGAGGACCCACACTCAGTTCCCTGCACCTGCACTGAATAGCTCACAGGTGCCTGTAATTCTAATGATCTAATGTCCTCCTCTCGTCCCTATGAATGCCTGAACATATACACACACACCAACACACAGAAGCACACACATGCTCCTGATATCTCTCCTATAACCTCCCTGTACCTGTCTTCTCTCAAACATGCATATACACATCACATTTTCTGCCACTCATCTCATTTTTTCTTTTATGCATACATATAGCTGAATGTTTCATCCCTACTGGCAAGCTTCAATAGTGCTGTAAGGTGTTATGCATACAGCAGTACAAAACATATTCATCAATATCACCTATCTGTGAAGCACACAAGCTGAAATAACAACCCAGCAGCAAGATGTGGCTTATGGTGCCACAGTAGCATAAGTGTTATTAAAGTAAGCAACCACTTTCTAATTGGATTTAAGGCCAACCAACTCAATGAGATGAAATGTTGTTCAGCACAGCAATGCACACCTTTCACCTCAGTGCCCAGGAATCAGAGTCAGGTGGAATTCTGTGAGATCAAAGTCATCCTATTCTGCATAGGGAGCTCCAGGATAGATAGAATTACTTAAGAGAGATTATTCTTTCTAAAAAAATGAGGTGGACCATTCCTGACACTGTTAAGGCCTCTAGTCACTACACACAGTTACACACATGTATCCACGTGCACAAATGAACACACACACACACCCCACAGACACACTCAACAAATCAGATAGTCGTCAATATAATTATCATGGAAGGGCTTTAAAGTTAGTCTCTCCAGTATTTCTTGGATTGCTATATGGTCACGGAAGGCCTCACCCTCCATGGGAAGCAGAAATGGGATAGGGAGGGTTTTGGTGAGGGTTATAGGCATGAATGGGAACATGAGAGAACTGGAATTGACAACTATGTTTCAAATTTAAATAAAAAGGAAAAAAAAACAAAATTTAAATTATCACAATAAATAGTTCTAGTAACCCACAGTTTCAAGAGTTTCCAGAATGTAAGAATCCAACATATTAAAGAAACCCTATGTGACACATCATCACACAATCTCAGAGAGCTAAAGACAACAGAAAGATAATGTTTGAGGAGAAAAAAAGGCAGAAAGCAAAGAAGGTCCCATAATCAACACAACATTCAAGTTTCAAAACCAAACATGGAAAGTGAAGACAATGCAGCAATATCAAAATTTTATTTAAAAAAAAATGCAGCACAGCAGAAAGATCTCCTGGTGTGAGCCTGCATGAGATTATAGTGAGTTCCAGAACAGCCAAGACTATTACACAGAGAAACCCTGTCACACTAACAACAACAAAACAGAATCAAAACACCAAGAAGTGCAAATAAGTATCTATATATCGAAAACATCAAAGAGAAAAACGAGTTAGAGCAATTTCTCAGTGGTTAATACTATGCACTGTTCTCCAAGGGGTCCTGAGTTCAGTTGCCAGCACCTATATCTGGCTCATCACAGCCACTTATAACTCGAAGTACAGGAGATTCAACATCCTTCCCTGGCCTTTGAGAGCACCTTCATCATGAACACAAATGCACCCAAATAACACATGCACAAAATTAAAAAATAATAATTAATTTCAAAATAAAATCTATTTTAAAAATGGAAAATAAGACCTTTACAGCTATGCAATCTCCTTTTAAAATACCTACTGTACCTTATTATCTGAAAGATAAACAAGTTAATGAATTGACAAATGTTCTCTTTTGAAACAGGAAACAGAACATTTTAGATAAGGAAACGAGAATCCTTGGCTGTTGAGTGAACTGTGGTATCAGGACAAAAATGCCCAGTAGATCTATAGAACATATTTTTCTTTTTCTTTCTTTGCTCTTTCTCTTTCCTTCCTTCCTTCCTTTCTTCCTTTCTTCCTTCCTCCCTTCTTTCCTTCTTGGATACATGGTTTCTCTGGCTATCCAGGATCTCATTCTGTAGACTTGACTGGGCTCAAAGTCACAGAAATCCACCTCCTTCCGTTCACAGTGCTGGGATAAAAAGGTATGTGCCACCACTGCCACTCATTACACCTTCTTATTGGATTAGGAGAATCTAAGATTCCAAGAAAATTGGACCCCAGAAGAAAATGAAGGAGGAGTCCAATAATATCTATGGTTATTTCACGAGACATGGATTTGTTTCCACTTACAGACTATGTTGGGGATCTGATGCTTGTGACCTCCAAAGGTACCTGCACTTGTGTGTGCATATCTAGAATCAAGTTACACACATGCACATAATTAAAATAAAAAATAGAAGAGGAAAAATCTGGCAGTAGGCACACACATACCTATGAACCTAGCAATTAGGAGACTGAGTAGCTCAGTATGTTCCAGGTCACCCTGAATTACAAGACAAGACACTCTCAAAAAATAAATAACAATAATAACAATAATAGAATTGTAAATGAACAAATTAGCCAAGGCAGTTGAGTGATTGACATTTCCATTGAGATAGAATACAAATATCCATTACAGGAAGCCAAGTAGTAAAATAAAACGTCGGGCAACTCAGGATATATAATCAAGTCAGACAGACTACTATTTAGAGATCCATAATACTGTAAGAAGAAAGTGTCTCACTAGTAAGTTGGGAAGATATTAAAAGCGTTTCCACAAAAGGAAAAGAACAGTATGTCTGTAACAAAGTAAAGGTAAGGACCAACACCATGTCACACCTGTGCACAGTCAAACTCTCACACCACACCCCCACACACACCCCCATCTCAATATGCACACTATAGAAAGGAAGGAAAAGAGAGAATGCAATGGAGGGAAAGGAAGGAAGGAAAGAGACAGAGGGGAAGGGGCCTGGGGCCTGGGACCTGGGAAGATAAACAGATTTATGACAACAGCAGCGAGAGCACGTGTGTGTTAGTGTCTAGGAGAGAGGAGGGTGAGGATAAAAGGTAAGTTGTCACTTTATATTACCCAAGAACTCCTCCCTCCTCTAGGACCCCAATTGGTAATCTGTTAACTCTTACTGCAGTCTTTATTGTGAGGAATCCTGTTAGCCGATGTCTCCTGTGAGAGTAAAAATTCTGACTGCCTTCTATCATGGGAGAAGACAGATGGAAGAACACACTTTTAAATCCTCTATGGGAGTCTGCAAGGGAGACTTCCTGCTCTCATAAGTTTACTCATTCACTACACAACTCCACACATGGTTCATTCGTGAGGTGGGCAGAACATCAAAGGCTATATTCATATCTAAAAGAATATCTGTAGTCTACAAAGCTGATGCTCGCTTTCCTGAAGTTGAGAATTTTCATTCAAGGTATCTGTTATTACTCCTTTAAGTCGTTCTTTATTTATTTCAAATATTCTTAATGTGGTTTTGGCCTAAGTAATAGAAATACACCGTTTAAAACAATTTAAAGGAAAGCCCCCTGTTTATGTCTTTTCTGGAGAACATAAAATGTAAGCAAAGGCCAAAACATTCCACTATTTACAGCAGAGACAGTATCAACACTACTTTGATACACTCATTTGCCACATGACTTTGAACAAATTATTGAACCTTCCATGTACAATGCAGACAACTTTGTTAACTACTGAAATAGAAAAGAACAATTATTAGTTACAGAATTACTGGTTTATTTAGCAGCTTACTTAAAACACTGCTTGGACTGCATATTTGCCAAACATGGCTTCACTTGCTACCAGGAAGGGAATAACATGGAGAAATAGCTGAAAGAATGGGTTGTCACCCTTAGCAACCTGCTACTGCCATGTACACTTCAGAAAAACTTGCTTGCTTGCCTGCCCACTTTGTGATTTTAAAAAAGAAACTCTAACCAGAATTGAAGGCTTTCTGGAGGTCTCATGAGGACAGTCCTCATGCTCACTAGTGCATGAGTAGATATTAGAGAAAGACCCCACACTCCTTACTCTTTGTCTCCTGACCTAAACTAAATATGGGAGGAAGCAAATCTTTTTATTATCGAAACATGTTACACAACTTCAAGAGTGCTCAGATACATTCCTAGGTTAAATATATCCAGAGGAAAATGAATTTCAATCAAAGTAACACATTAAAACAAATGCATATTTAAGCTTGGCTACATTTCAAATACTAACAATATTTTATTACCTGATGTGATGGCTATGTTTGGTTATCAACGATAACTGGAATTAACTAAAACCCAAGGAAGCTGTGAGTACTGTTTCTAAATTAAATCATTTCAAGTGGCAAGATCCACATTTAATCTGGATCTTTTGAGGTGGGAAGATCCACCTATATTCGGGGCTATACTTTCTGGCAGCAGCCTATCTAAAGGACATTGGAAGGAGGAAGCTTGCTGGTCCTTACCCTCACTGGCATTACAGCCTACTTCTTTGGTATTCCAGTGTATACTGAGTATCAGGTGAGACATCCAGCCTCATGGACTGAGAAAGTGCTGGATTCTTGGACTCTCTGTTGGTAGACTGACAATGCTGGACTGAGTGGAACACAGCCTGGAAACGCTTTAATAAATAACCGATATATATATATATATATATATATATATATATATATATATATATATTATTTTTCGATATATATATGACATCTCCTAAATTCTCTTCCTCTAAAAAACTCTGACAAATATACCCAATAATAATATGAAACATAAATGGTCTTCAGAAGTGACAGACCAACTTATTTCAACTTAACTTACTTCAGCTAGCTGTGATTTGAGAGACTGTGATTCATCTGCTAGAGACTGCATCATTTTTGAAAGGTCGCTCATCTGAAAAGACAGTATCAGTCAGGAAGTATTTAATAAGTCCATTTTGCTCCAAGACAACATGCATTAGTTAGGTACATTGTTAATTTACTGTTAATAAAAGGGAGAGGCCACATGAGTAGACCTTGTCAGATTGCATTCCTAGTGCTCACAAGGATTTTACAAATTATGTAATCACATGATGTCCTTACAAATGCAATACATCATAGAACTTTTCAGGTTTAAGGTGAACCCATTAATTCATATGTTAAATAATCTCACACACATCAAGATTTTGCTTAATCCAGAATTTAAAGTAAAATAAAAGATTATATATATATATATATATATATATATATATATATATATTCACTATGAATATTCAAGTTATATTGTTTATGGTTACTTGCAACGTAAATATTGAAATTTTCCATTTAAATTCCAAGCTAACCAAGTATGGGGGTGCACACTTGTAATCCCAGCTCTTAAGAGGCACATGCAGGAAGGTCATGAGTTTGAGGCCAGCCTCACTTATACATACAGGACTATATTCTAAGAGTATGTCAATAAATATAAACAATAAGAAAACAGGAATATGCACAAGACACTCATCATAACATTTAAAAAGTAAAAGTTTGATGGGAGGTGTTGGCACATGCCTTTAATCCCAGAAAACAGGAGGCCGAGGGAGGTGGATCTTTGTGAGTTCCAGGCCAGCCTGGTCTGCATAGTGTGTTTCACAACAGCCAGAGCTATTATAAGGAGAAATCCTGTCTTGAAAAAGCAAAACATAACAACAAATAAACAAAAGAGGTGAAAAGATCAGATCAGATGTGAAAATTTTTGTTCCCATATTATTCTACATCATTGTTTTTCTTTTGATTTTTCAAGACAGGGTTTTTCTGTGCCACTTTGTAACTTTCCTCGAACTCGTTCAGTAGAGTAGGCTGGCCTCAAACTCCCAGAGATCTGCCTGCCTCTGCCTCCAGAGTGCTAAGATTAAAGGCATTTGTCAAGAATGTCCAGCCTGCATTCATTTTTTACATACATGAGTTTCTTTTCATTTTTGAATATAGTATGTCCTTTCCCTGTTCAGGGCTTGGAACTGTTGTTTCTTCCTCCCAAGTGCTGGTATTATATGTTTGTGCCACTATGGTTGGCTCACATATGATATTTTAATCAATATTTAAATTATATAAGATTCATAATTCTCTTGGAATATATAAGACTCACCAATTCCTCTTCTTCATAACTTTTAGCTCTCTCTTCTTCTAGTTTCTTCTCTATAAGTAATATTTCTTCTTCAAGTTTAGATTTATCTCTTTCTAGATTTTTATAAGTTGCCTAAAATAGAAAGCTAACTTTAAACAAGCCAAACATAAGAATTTTTAGTTAGGGTAAAAATCAGATGACTATAGGGTAAAAATCAGATGAGTATACTCAAATTAATAAACACTTTACGCATTTTTTCTTTTCTCAAATATTAAAATAACAGCAGATTTAGCAGTTGCCAGCAACTTCTATAAAAAAAAAAGTGTAAGTATTTTAGGTGCCCACCAGTCAACCTTGGAAAACAATGAATACCCCCTGAAGGAATTAAAACAGTTGTATTCCAAAAAAAACTTTTATGTAAAAATAAAGAAAATTAATGAGTTTATTTGGAGTCTAAACTCCCTGCGGATTCTACAAGGGCATTCTACATCATAAACACAGACTTGCTACTCAGGACAGAGGATGACAGAACTGCCATTCTGGATTGAACACATAATCAAAGGGACAAATTTTTTTTTCTGTTTTTTCATTGGTAGGAGCAGGCTATTTCTATTCACTATAAAGGCTCACAACTAAGTTTTAATAACCGTTCCACTTGCAAAGAGTATTGAGGCACTTCATCATATCATACTCTGTCTGTTAAGACGAGCCATTATGGCCTCTGAATCAGGAGAGTTAACTGTCCAACTCTCCTAAACTCTCCATTCTGTGAAATCATGGTTATGGACTGAAAACTGGCTGTGATGGAGTGTGTAGACAAGGGTTGATGCACAGAAAGGGATTAAATATTTATCACCATTACAGTCTTTACAATTTAAACCTCTGGTCTAATTTTAGTAAATGTGTACTACCATGGTAAGAAAAAATAATATGGTTACAACTTACTTGTCTGCTACTATGCTTAAATTTGTGAGAGTTCTATGTTTCTTTCCAGGAGCAAACTATGTCAAAAGTAGGAATTGTCTTTCCAATCTTTTCACCGGAGTACAGAATGCAGAATTTCTTTCTTTCTATAAATCTATAGCTTCTGATAAACTGATTTTGTATCCCTCAAAACAAGTTAATGACAAGAGTTGAAACTGTTATGCTTTAAAATATTAAATGCTACCTACAAATATTCTGTTTCCACTAACTTTTTCTGTACATTATAAGATCCAGATACACAATTTCATATTTCTCTGACATAAATATTTTTGAGGATACAAGATATTTCTAATAAGAATCTTTTCCCTAGCTTTTATATCATACTTTTGTTTTTACCTTCAAACTCTGTACTTCTGTTGATGACTTGTCAAAGTTGGCCTCCTTTAAGGATGACTCTAAGCCTTCATACTGAATGAAAAAAGGGAACACGTGAGGAAAAAATATTAATTTTTTCTCAACTTGTATCTAAATAGACACCAAAGAAGGAAACAGAATTTATATCCACCATGTAAAGTACCCTTGGATTTTGTGAGCTTAGTTTTGCAATCTAAACACTGTGCTGAGGAAAGCCAGGTTTTCAAACAAGCCACAACCATCAGCCTAGGGAACATAAGGCAGACTGTTTCCGTTGTGACTAGCAAAGGTTCCCCACATCTGCTGGGGCTGAAAACCCTAACAGCAAGTGTGACTAAAGAGTATCTAAAGAAGGGAGTCTTCTACTATCCCCTGAATGGATTAATGGCTTCTCCAGTCTGTCAGTAGAACAATATGTGGTAACTGGCTATCAGACATTTATATCATGTGATAAATAAGGCAAGTAAGGAAGATAAAATCTGTGAGTTTCAGACCACCCTGGTCTACAGAGTGAGTTTCAGGACAGCCAGTGATGCACAGAGAAACCCTGTCTCTTATATCTCAGCACCTCACAATTTGTGTTATTTAGAGACAAAGCCTAAAGGTTAAAATGAGGGATGTAAGATGACCGCAGTGTAATATGACTGATATCCTATGAGGAGAACACTAGGAGAGAGAAAGACACAAAAAGCAGACAGTACTATCTAAAGTCAAGGGTCAGGTCACAGAGGAAGCAAAGCCTGGCTCTATCTCCATGGACTCTTTTCAAGAACTGTAAGGAAATTCACTTCTGCTGCTAAAGGTATTTTGTCACAGTAGCCCTAGCATGTCCAAATGAAAACAGTAAATAAAGTCTCTACATGATAACAAGTAAAAGTACCTTTACATCCTTGATAAGCAAACAAATCTCATGAAACATTACACTACATTAAATTGTAATTCAAATCCTCTACCTTCTAAGACACCAAACAAAACAGAAATGTAAGCCACAGTGTAGAAGAGATTTACAATCCATATATCTGAAAAAACTCTTATATATGACATAAAATAGTAAAAGCAAAGGCCCTAATCTATATGGCATGAACTGAGAAAGATTATGAGTGCATTTAAAAGGATGGAAATGGGCAAGTGAGATGGCTTTGTAAGTAGTTAAGGAGCTTGCTGCCAAGACTGATAACCTGAGTTCAATCCCAGGGACCCACGTAGTAAAAAGAGGAAAGTGACTCCTCCATGTCCTATGATCCTATGAAGACAACACAAATGCCTTCTTAGTACATGCCTACACACATAAACACAAATAGACACACACAGTAAAAATAAAGTCATCTTTTAAGGTGGATAAGACGTAAAAGGCAATTTTACAATATCTAAATGAGCAATAAGCAAATCAAGGTGCTCTGACTAATTAGTCAGGGAAAGTAAACACTACACATCACCAGGGTGGCTGCAAAGAGAATGGATAAGTGATGAAGTTGAGCAGCAACAGAGCTCTGGTCTGAAACAAAGCTCTGATGGCAGACAATAACCCATGGAGAACAATTAATTTCCATATTGTGATGGGTGGTATTTTCAAACACATCTTACCTCCTCTTGAGCAAGGCACACTTTGTCAATTAGATCACATTTCTTTTTGATTTCCATTGCAAGTTCCACAGCCAGTCTATTCTCTCTTACTGAGAAATCAAAGGAAATATTATTAGTACTAAAGTGTGAAAACACTTTAAATTAGATAGAATCACAAGATCTAAAGTCAAAAAAGACTACTTACTCAAATAAAGTCGGCTCTGAATCTGAAACAAAAATTTAAAAAAATTACATTAAAACAAATATATCTTCAAGCAAATCTATCTGACTTCTACTTCAAGCTTTAAGACGCCAAATTTCTTATGACCTTATGGTAAATAAATTACCCGAAAGCCTTTTATTTCAAATGAAAACAATGCTATATAGTAAGGTCTCCCATTGTGTGGTATCATGTGTGTCTCTAAAACAGTCTCATTCTAAAGAAAACTGTATAATTCCACTGAACCCCATGTTTCCCATGCATATATTGGCTCTAAAACAAAGTATTTTAAGGAGCCACCGTTATTAAATCTCCTACGGTTAATAATCAAAATAAAAGTATATGAAATATCATTGGACCCTAGAACTTGACTGACTAAAAAACTCATTAGTCTTTTTCTTCTTCATACTTCAGCTTTCGATAAGGAAGGGATAAATACACCCTTGAGAACAGTGGGGATAGTGTAACGTGATCAAGGGACGCAAACAAGAACACTCATGCCACCTAGAAAACAGAGACAGAAAACTGGAAGAAAAAAAATGATAAAAAACAGTGGGATATATGTAAGCAGAAGGTAAGGAAGAAAAAAACCATGAAGATATTAGAAATGAAGTCTGTCAGAAGCATAAAGGCCAACATCTAAAAAGAAGTCTCAGAAAGTAAACGCTATGTTATGACTCCCTCCTTAAAAACAGTTAGCATAGGAAAAAGCAATATATGACCCAGGAGAGCCATGAAAGTAGCGATTTTTACTCTTAGTTGGGAAGTAGATATACCTGCAAACTTTTTAATATTGTTAAAAACAAGCACAGACACCCTAAATTTAAAGAAGAAAAGGGGAAGAAAGAAAGTTGGGGCTTTAGTACTAGTGTGTAGTATCCCTACAATAAAATCCTTTAAAATATACTTACATAAAAATATTTCTGTTAATCCCTGTTCAGTTTTTAAAAACCACCTGTTAGCATAACGCAGAACACTAAGACCTAACTCATTTCCCTGAAATAACAAGTTTCTCCAATTAGTTGTTCAGTCTAAACACAAAATGAAGGTTACAGAGAAATGGCTCAGAGCATTTGTTAGTCTTCTAGAGGACCAAGATTCAATGCCATCATCGACATTATAGCTCACAATCATCAGTAATTCCAGCTCCAGGACATCCAACAATGGCCCACTAATCACTTCTGTAGACCAGGAACACGTAACACACACACATACATACAAGCAAAACAGTCATACACATAAAAGGAAATAAACTTAAAAAACAAAAGCAAAAAACCTAGAATGACCATTCACTTACTATAAGTGGTAACTTACTGATCGCTATCCTCTCCAAAGAAATAAGAAAATGGTAAGCAGTGCAATGGCAACCACACATATCAGCGATTCTAATGATGGCTCACTAGGATCAAAGCATGTTGTCATATCTTCAGGCACTGCTGCCACAACCTTCGAGACAAAGAAAATAAACCTATGAGCATGCTTCTTCAACAGTACTGGTACAAAGACAGGCAAAGGTGGCTGTGGCCAACTCTATTCATATTGAATGGGCTACCATAAAATACAAAGCAGAATGCCTCCAAACATGTTTTCTAGTAAATTACAATTGTTCTTATTGAGGGGCTAAGTGTGGTGAAACAGTAGTTTTCAAACAGAAGTTATGGAGGGATTACACAGAGCATAACTCCAGGACAGTTAAAGGATAAGGATATAGTATCAAGAAAAGAACATTGTGGAATATTTTATATGCGTTTCATTCTTTTATGTTGCATTTGTTTAACTCTGTAAAGCTGCATTACTTTGCCTGTCTAAAACACCTGCTTGGCCTAATGAAGAGCTGAACAGACCAATAGCTAGGCAGGAAAAAATAGGCAGGGCTGGCTGGCATGCAGAGAGAATAAATAGTAGGAGAGAACTAGAGAAGATCCAGGGACAAGAGGAGGAGAACACCAAGGGCACCAGTCACAGAGTAAGAAGGAAAGCAAGGCATATATAATAAATAAAGGGAAAAGAGCTCAGAGGCAACACATAAAGAGAAATGGGATGATTTAATTTAGAAAAGCTGGCTAGAAAAAATCTGAGCTAAGGTCAGCCATTCGTAAGTAAGAATAAATCTCCATGTATTTATTAAGGAGATAGGTGAGGGACACCATCCCTACCAAAGATTTTTAAAATCCAGTAACAAAGAAAAGTATCAATGATCTGGGTTGGGTTCTTTTCCCTGAGTTCAGGTTCATGAATTATCCCTATGCACTGGGTTTGAAATAACATTTCCTGCAGAGGAAAAACACTGATCCGCAGCTTGTCCTCTGAGGAAGGGAGAGTGAGAAGAAACAACTGATAGAGCTTCAGAGTTGGGATTTAAACCCTTCCTTCCTGTCTCTTGAGTTAAATTAATGCAGTTTGAGCCCAAAAGGAAATGGCTCTTTCAAAAACAACCATAGAAATGATGGGCTTGACTCGTTCCAGGCATCAACATACACCATCTAGAAACAACACAGCTGTCTTCTCCTTGGGGTCTGACAAAATGAACAACAAATCCTTAGATAATTACTATCTATAAAACCTGTTTTATGCTAGTACATGACAAGGACATTTTACAAGCTGATATCTACAGCTTATTAACTTCTACCAAAAAAAAATACATGCAATAGTATCCTCTTTTTTTATTCCCTGTATCTTTATTTTCCTTTTTACATCTGTGACTCCAGAAAGAATCCAAAGTGTAGGTGCACCGCCTCTGCTCTGGGTTTCATGGAGAGTTCCTTTAACCTTGTGTTTTAGATCCTTAAGGTACAGGACTGACCATACAAGGGCTCAGAAAAGGGTTAAAAATATTTTATCCTGGTCCTGTCTCTCTTTTTCTCACCTGAGCCACATACACAAAAGTGTGATATCATGTTGCAAGGCAATGATAACAACGATTTGCCTCTAGGATCACAAGAAAAGATATTCAGGCATGGAAATTATTTCCATTATCTCCCTCCAAAGACTACGAATGTATAACCAAGCCCCTTCACATACCCTCTAAAATATTCTTCCACACCTCACAGAGTACTGCCTGCAGTTAATTGCATATATTACTTCTTCCTGAATCCATCTTCCCTCAGTGGGTTATTCTAGTCTTTATCACCAGGCCCCAATACTAACTGATCATAAACAAGTAGATTGACTCCTCTGATAGCAGATAAAAAAGGCTAAGACTAAAACTGTTACTAGAAACAAAGATGTGATGGAAAAGGCTAGTTCAGTCTTTAAGATGTAGGATTTTATGCAAGAGAACCACAAAATGAAGTAAATCTGTTGAAGTAAGGATATTATTTTTAGATCTCACTTTCAGTGAATCAGCATGAAAAGAGAACGAGGTAAAATTACTACAAATAAGTTAGACTATCATACTAGCAGAATACTATGCAATAATAGCAGAAAATACATTCACTCTCAAATGTACATGGAAGATTTTTCAGAAAAAATCCAGGCACTATGCTAAAACACACCTCAATATTTTCTTTGTTTGTTTTTTGTTTTGTTTTTTAAATAATCAAATCACAGGGCCAAGCCCAGAGAAATGGCTCAGCAGCTGAAAACATTTGCTGCTCTTGCAGAGGAGCATACTTCAGTTCCCAGAATCCATGTCAAGAAGTCCCTAAGTGCCTGCCCATGACTCTAGCTCTGTGAGATCTGACGCCCTCTTGCTGCTTCCTTGGGCAGTTGAAGCTACAAGCACATACAAACATACAAATAGTTTAAAATAGTAAAAATTCAATTAAAAAATTCCCATGTCGAGAAGCATATTCTCTGATTACAATGGGTTAAAATTAGTTATCAAAAAAAAAAAAAAACAGGAAGGGCTGGAGAGAGAGCTCAGCAGTTAAGAGCATTTGTCATTCTTGTAGATAAATGACCCATGTTTGGTTCCCAGGATCCATTTGGTGGTTCACCACTATCTATGACTCCATTTCTAGGGAAATATGTCACCCATTAAGGCATCTTTAAGCACAGCAAACATGTGACGCATGGACATACATGCAAGAGCAAAACATCCATGAACACAAAAGGTTTTTTTTTTTAAATAATAAAATGCAACACAGAACTTACACAAAACAACTAATTCAGTGTGTAACAGGAAAATTTATAGTCATAAAAGACTTTGTAAAAAAAATATGTGGCGCAAGGGCTGGGAGAGATCTCACAATGGTTAAAAACATTAGCTAGTTGTCAAGAGGTTCTGAGTTCAGTTCCTAGCATCCACATTGTAGCTCACAACCATCTGCAATGAGGTGCCCTCTTCTGGCCTGCAGGGATATAAGGATAAAGAACACACTATATATAATAAATACATCTGAATAAATATTTTAATATTATTGGGCCTGCAAGATAGCTCAGCAGGTAAAAACTTTGCCACCAAACCTTAGGGCCTGTGTTTGACCCCCATCACCAATGTGGTAGAAGGATAAAACCGACTCTTGGGGCTTTGCATTTACATACACACACCCACACACACAAACACACACACACACACACACCATATGTACACAGAAAGGAATGTAATGTTCAGTTAAAAAAAAAACCAATGTCATAATCCACAGTAAAAGAAATGAAGAAAAAGAAGATCTCAACAGATAGTAATGAAATATGTAAGAAAATCAACCTTCTAATTATCAGGAGACTGCAAACTAGGACTACTTTTCTCAATCTGACAAACAGCACCAATAGAAGACTCACAGCTAACACCATCCTGAAGGGGAGAGAACTGTTCCCTTACAAAATGCAACACATATCCACACAGCGCACTGAACCACAAAAAATCCAGCCAAGTCTGCAAAATCCCTCCATGTTCCTCACCCACAACCTTATCAAAAATAAGTGTTGGTAACTGCTAGGTGCCTGTGTATTTTATGTGGAAAAGCCAGAGGCTGCTGTGATAATGTCTTCCTTTTCTACCTCATTTTTTCTAAGGCAGAGTCTCTCACTCAATCTAGAGCTCACACATTCTCTGATAAACTGATTACCAGTGAACATGGGATTCCTCTATTCACACCTCCACCCAGCATTTATATTTCCTTAAGGACTCCAACTCCAGATCATGGCAAGCACTTTCCTTTCCGAACTGAGCCATCTCCCTAGGCCCTAATTGTGGATTCTGAGGAAGATGTGTATGATCTGAAATCATCTCTCATCTACGATATGTTTCTCTTCCCATAAGCCCCATCTCAGTAACTTAACTGACACAGCCAGGAACTTGGGATTATTCTAGATTCTCCACACATCCCACCCATCTCTACAGCTAATCAAGAAAGTCACACTCATTTTACCTCTTATTTCTTCTTGCCCCATTTAGGACCAACTTCTCTATCCTTACCCCTATCAATTCTCCTTCCTGTGTTTTTTTTCCTGACATTTGATTCTCATACTATCAGGAATATCTATACATTTTTTTCTATAGGTCTCACCACTGATGAGCCTGTGCTGGATCTCACACCCCACAGCAATCCTTGAGACCCACTGGTCTACAGTAAGCATCATTTCACATCAGGCCCTTGGCTCACTTATGCTGTGAGCTCCTGTGCATGCTGTTTTCACACCTCATCTACTAAAACTTATTTGCTCAGTCTAAAGACTTTCTCAGCAACCCAAGGAAAAATAATCACTCCCTTCCCTTGTTTTGCATGTGTACTTCTATAGGCAATAGACTTCAACTGTGGATTAATTTTGTGTATTTTCTCCCCAAACAGCCAACATGATGAAAATGACCAAATTCCTTATTTCATTTAGAACCTCCATAGAGCATTTTTATTCATGGGCAAATGAACCATGAGCATGGCACTACTTACTTTAAATTCATAGAACATGAAGATAATTAGAACTGGCAGCAGCTCAAAAATCCTCCATGGGCACTCCACGGTGTCAGTACGAGTCAACGCCATCCCTGTGCCCACGATGGGGAGCCTTGCAGCTGGACAGATGGACAGCAGCAGAGCAGAGCACAGTCAGGGGGCAATGGGAAAGGGAAGGGTTCTGGGGCCGGCTGGCACCACTGCCCTCTCCACCTCCCTTATCTCAGTTGGCGCGTCAACACTGGCACTCTGACCTCCAGCACCCAGAGTCCTGGAGAGCTGGAGCAAGAGGTGCTGAAGCACCCAGTGTGGGGCTGCAGACCTACACTCTGAGGCCTGGAGGCTGGCCGGGTGAAACTCAGCCCCCTATCCCCAGCTACTTTTGCACTCTGTCCTATCAAGTCAAAAAAACACTCTTCTATGGAACACTAAAAGCTGAAGCACAAGGTTTGGGGCTACAGCCCTACACTCCGAGGGCTGGGGCACAGCCACGGAGTGAAGCTCAGCCCCCAAGTTACAGCTACTATCATACTCTGTCCTATCCTCTCAGTCCAAAAGCCACACTGTAGTAGCTGAGAAACTCTCCCTACGCAAAGACATCATCCTCCCTCATAATCACTGACAGAAAACGGCCTCTGACATAAGAGCGTTGATGCATTCACACTTTGAACTCACTGTGAATCAGCTCAGTTATACCACTTGACTCCTAAGAAATCTCCCTTCTTGACTCAGAATTAATAGCAGTGGTGTGTGTGTGTGTGTGTGTGTGTTTGTGTGTCTGTGTTTGTGTGTGTGTGTGTTTGTTGTGTGTGTGTTGTTGTGTGTGTGTGTGGGTGTGTGTGCAATTTTTGAAGACGCCATTCTGCTCAGCACTGCCCTATTTAGCATCCTATTTGTAGGCCTCATGAAATAAGCTGATGCTTTTGTGTATCTCTAATGTAGGACCTGAGAGTCACTGCTCTGAAATGTCATTTTATTTTTCAGGGTCAGGTTTCATTTCATTGCTCCATGTGCTTCCATATAATGACTGCTTTGAATTTCCTCCAAAGAAAACTATGTAGGAACTTGGCAAAGTATGTTGGAAAAGAAAACAAAAACAAACAAACAAACAAAACATGCCATCTAAAGTTTTTAACCAACAGAAATTTGGTTTGTTTTTTCCTAAATTGAAAGTTAGAGCTGATGTGACAGTTCATTCCCCCCAGTTGTTACCTTCAGGGTGATTGAACAGAAGAATCAACTGATTAGTATTAATTGCCCTCAAGGAGGTTCTGGGAGCTACCTGTGTTTGCTGTACGCACTGAACCACCACCAAGTTGCAAAACTAGGTACCCACCTGTACCTGCCCAAATTCAGTTTATCACTTTGGGCCATGTGGTTTTAGGGCAGAGCTGACTGGTGTGGGGATTTGGCCCCAACTAAGCTTTCTTACATGCAGAATAAGCCTGAAACTCCAGTGCATGTGTGCTGTAGGCCAGCAGTGACACTGTTCAAATACACTAAGCAGAAAATGTCAACATGGCATATTGGCAAGGTAGTGAAAACAGACTGAGATCCTTTATAATATGGATCTGGTTGCATTCTTGATGACTCGTTTTCATAGTTTTTCTTAGTAGAATTTTTTTTTGTTTCTTGGAACAGGTTTTTCCAGAGGCTGCCTGGGAACCTGTTGTTATACACCAGGCAGGTCTTGGACTCATAGAGATCTGCATACCTCAACCTCAAAGGCTGGGATTAAAGCATGCGACACTCCTGAGTGATTCTTAATAGATTTTCAATAGCTGTTATAATCCTTTAGTTTGGAGATGGAGACATGATGATATATACCACAAAAAGTTATTCTTTATTAGTAGTTTTTGGTAATACCCCGAGAGAGTATTCATTTACTTTAAAATACAAGCTCTGTTGACCTCCATATTTTCTGCTTTGAATTCCCATCTCCAATCTGTTACTCCATCCCAAGAATTGCACTACTAACTTCTTTATTGTTTTCCACTTCTCAGTGTTTACTTGAACATCTGATTTGAATCAGTTTCCACAAACATCAAGCGCTACACATTGAAGCCCATATGACTTTTAAAATCCAGCTCCAATAATTCTTCAAAACTCTTCATATTTCTGTTATTTCCTTGGTGTGTTCTTCAGGATTATTGTTTAGAGTGGGGCGTGATATTTGCAAATTGCTTCACACATCTCAAATGTGACCTCAATGTTCACATAAACACAAGAATATCCTCTTCTTTTTAGATGGTCTCCTGAGTCCTAGCAACACTCCACCTTTGCAATTCTTTCATTGATATACAAATCTTGTGAGCACAGCAAATGTTTAGACAGATATTGTCTTGGGGAATTAAGTGAACTCATTCTACACTATTAATTATTTATTTGTCAGTGTCTGTGTGGGCAGGTGTACCCTTGCCATTGTAAACATAAGATCAGAGGCCAAATTAGGATTTGAATTGTTCTCTCCTAATTTTGATTTGTGTAAATCTAGAAGTCTTAACTTAGGTCTTTACCTTTGACAGCAAGCATCTTTACACACAAGGCTATCTCAAGGCCTAAAGAATCATCAGCTCATAAGAATTTGATTTATTATTTTTTTATTTAATCAGTCAAATGAACAAATTTAAGTGAAATGAAGGAACAATAGAATTAATTTTCCTATTTTACTTGTCTGTTTTGCCGTGTGTGTGTGTGTGTGTGTGTGTGTGTGTGTGTGTGTGTGTTTGTCTGCGTGCACGCTACAGAAAGGATCAAGAACCATGTGTGTTTTAACATGAGCTACACTCACAGCTATGTCTTATTACTGTACTATCTAGGGATGATATTCTTTTCTTTTTTGCATTCTCTGGGATGGTAAATTCCCTACATAGACACTTAGCTATACTCAATATCTGGATTACTTACCAAACATAATATAAATAGTAAGGGCCTGTAATGGAGGGTGGATGTCAATATAACCATATTCTAACTAGTTTGGAGAAAAGCCTCAATGTCAGGATCAAAATATTTGAAGTTTTTTCATTAATGTTAGTTGCATGTCTTGCATGAGTAGAATGAAGTTATACTCTTTTCGGTGATTGACCACTGAGGAGGGTCATTTTGTCAGTGAGATGAAGAAATTCAGATTGCCACATGAGAGAGATTTGCTTTCCATGTGTTGTGAAAGAAAATAAATTTAAAACAACCAGAAATTAACCAAGTCGCATCTAGGGTTTTTTCCTCTAAACCACTCATGTGTCTGGTGTTCGCATACATGGCTGCCCTTTAATTTGTGGTTCTTCCAAGTGAGTTGAGGGACAACACACACACACACACACACACACACACACACACACGCACGCACGCACACACGCACGCACACACACACACACACACACACACACACACACAACTGCTATTAATTCCGAGTCAAGAAGGGATATGTCTTAGGAGTCAAGTGGTATAACTGAGCTGATCACAGTGAGTTCAAAGTGTGAATGCGTCATCGTCTCTTACGTCAGAGGCCGTTTTCTGACACTGATTATGAGAAGTTGGATGAGAATAACATTCAGCAGATGACCCCAGGACAGAAAAGTTGCTTTCTTGTGATTAAATCTATAATGACAAACACACCTGTGTTGTTCTGTGCTGTGAATTTGCTGTGATTACTTCCCCCACACCTCCCTGTCAGGGCTAAGTGAGTGTCCTGTAATCTAACAGAGATCAGTTCTCAGCTTCTTTTTGAAATGATCTGTCCAGTCATAAGGAGTTAGTTTTCCTACTAATTCAATAACTATATTCTTCAATAGGATTTTAATTTCAAACCATTGGAATAACTTATTTTTTCTACCTCCATGTGAATGTGGGATATTAATGAGTTCATTAGACCCAAGATAAATGATAAACAGGTGTTTCATTAGTGAACAAAGTATACAGATAATAGTAAGGAACCCCTTACTG